>NC_053159.1:110017945-110317945 GCF_016835505.1 Polypterus senegalus | reverse complement strand
AACGACCAGAGCAATCTGGTTTTACACTTAAGAAGTCTACCATTGAATGCATCCTGGCACTGAGGGATCTCATGGAGTGCAAATGCTAATATCAGCAGAGTTTCTTTGCAGCCGTTGTCAATTTTCATAAGGCATTTGACTCAGCTGATCGAGCTGCCCTGTGGTCATTCTGAGACTTCAATGGATCTCCTGAAGTTGCTGGATATTATGGCTGGCTTGTACATTGATACTGTGAGTGCTGTGTAGTGGAGACAGAAGCTCTGCGTTTTTCATAGTTGATTCTGGGGTTCATCAAGGATATGGTCTTGCTCCTACTCTGTTCAGTGCTTGTATGGACTGGGTGTTGGGCAGGGTCGTGGGGTCCAGCCACTGTGGGGCATCTGTTGGTGAAGAAAGATTCACTGATCTTGACTTTGTCAATGATGCTGTGATCTTCACAGAGTCAATGGAGGCTCTGATCTTAGGAGAATGAGACTGTCTCTTCGGAGAATCCTTGGGTACCACAGGTTTGACTCTGTGTCGAATGAGCTGTCCCAAATGAGTCACATCGCCTGCATTGTGAGGAAGCGTCACTTATGGCACTACAGCCATGTGGCGTGATTCCCCAAGGGTGATTGGGCTCACAGGATCCTCATTGTTGAGGACCCATGTGGCTGGACAAGGCCAAAAGAATTAGTTAACACCTGTAACATCTGGCTGCGGCAGATTGATGGTCATTTCTGGGCACTGAGACTGGACCGCATGTCTGCCTGAAGGGTTGCCAACCAGGATCCCAAGCTGTTTTGAAGTGTGGTGGGTGTGGCAATGCGCTGTACCAGTGCATGCTCCCTGTCCTGACATGACCTGACCTGACTCTTTTTGCATTTATCTGACTTACTATTAATTGCTATTATTAATTATAATTGTTTTCAATACACACAGTTATGTTGTGTGATGTCATTGCTTAGTTAGATATAAAAGATATCAGATATAAAGCACTTGTATTGCACAAATTTCTGGATTCTTTGGACAAATATACTAAGTGTGTATTTACAGATTTTGACTTTGATTTCTGATTTGTATATTGGGGCTTGGTGTTGTGGCTCTTGTGATTTATTTTGATTTGACCCTTGCCTATTTACATACTTGTACTATGTTTATTGCTGATCTCCTTGGGCCTCATGCATATCGGCGGGCATAGGATTCACACTAAAATATGGCGTATGGACAAAGCAGAAATGTGCATACGCACAAAAAAATCCAGATGCATGAATCTGCGCATACACCAACTCTCACGTTCTTCCGCTCCATTAATTCCGGTCAGCGTGAAAAGTAATATACATGCACGCGCCTGCTGCCACTCCTCTACTCCTCTCAGAATTACACCTCTTTGAATATGCAAATCAATATAAATAGTCCTTAAGCTCAGCGTTCTGTGAAAAGACAATGGCAAAATCATGGGATAAAATAGAAGAATTTCAGCAAATACCAAGTGGAGGCAAGGAAAAACTTACTGTTTGTTGGTTTAAACAGTGGTATAAACAACAACAGGAAGTTGATTGAGAGACATAGAGTGTCGGATAAACTCGAAAGTTCACAAAGTTGCACAGTGCCCAAAATAAAAAAGAAGTTGTCAGATATCAAAGTCGCCATGAAAAGGTGAGTCGTAGCCCAACATCTAATAGTCATATGGAAGCAAAAACTCGAAATGTCAACTTTAATCTCAAAATTTTTACTTTAATCACGTAGTTTATTTTGTCATTAATGTAGTACGTCATAAACTTCATCTCAAAATCATTTACTTTATCAGTTTCACAAATACAATTGTAACTAAAGTAGCACGTTAAATGTTTTGTATCGTATGTATTGTTCTATGTGCTCTATGTGTGTGAATCACTACGTGCTTCTTAAACAAGCTTTCTCTTCCTCCGACAGGACACAGAATCCATTACATTCATGATATTACAGCTCTCTGAATAAATTAAATACTGAGATATATACTTGATATAATTTTCATGATGATAAGAATTAAGTATTAATAGTGCTCACTTGCATGTGATCAATGGATAGCATTGAATTTTAAAAAAGTATTTTTCAGTCAACATTTTATTTCAAAAATTCTAATAGACAATGCCTCTCGATGGTCCAAATGCTATCAGAAAGCTTCATAATCTATCAAAAACCTCGGGTGAAGCAACTTGCACTAATTCTGAATGGTCCGGACCATTTAGTTATCCTAGGGAAAATGTGCAGATACTCATTTTCAGTCATACGAGTCTCATTTGCACTCAGTGACTGGTCAGGGTGTCTAGCCCATCACCTTGGCTCCATGAGAAGACCAAAGACTAGGATATATACAGCAAAATATATTGAACATGTTAACGTTTTTCTCAGTATTTCAAATGGGGCTATTGACATGAAATTTTCATCCGATGTTGGTAACAACCCAAGTAATCCACACGTACAAAGAAATCAAAATGAATAAGTTCATAAATTAAATTGTGTAATAAAGTGGAATGACACAGGGTAAAAAGTATTGAACACACTTACTGAAATGTATTTAATACTTAGTAGAAAAGTCTTTATTTGTATTGATGGCTTCAAGATGCTTCCTGTATGGAGAAATTAGTCACATGCATTGCTCAGGTGTAATTTTGACCCATTCTTCCACACAAACGGTCTTCAGATCTTGAAGGTTCCGGGGGCCTCTTCTATGAACTCTGACCTTCATTTCTTTCCATAGGTTTTCAATTGGATTCAAGTCAGGTGATTGAATTCTACCAACTTTATTTTCTTTCTGTGAAACCAATTGAGAGTTTCCTTGGCTGTGTGTTTAGGATCATTGTCTTGCTGAAATGTCCACCCTCGTTTCATCTTCAGCATCCTGGAAGATGGCAGCAGATTCTTACCAAAAATGTCCCAGTACATTTATCCATTCATCCTTCCTTTAATTATAAGAAGTCTGCCAGTACCATATGCTGAAAAACTTCCCCACACCATGATGATGTGCAGTGCCATTTCTCCTCCAAACAGCATTTGCAATGACAACCAGAGAGTTCAATTTTGGTCTCATCTAACCAGACTATATTCTTCCAGTATTTCATTGACTTGTCCAAATGTTGTGCAGCAAACTTTAAACGAGCTTCAACATGCTTTTCCTTCAGCAGTGGAGTCTTGCGCAGTGAGCATGCATAGAAGCCATGGCGGTTGAGTGCATTACTTATTGTTTTCTTTGAAACAATTGTACCTGCTAATTCCAGGTCTTTCGGAAGTTCTCTGCAAGTGGTCCTTGGCCCTTGGACAACTCTTCTGATTATTCTTTTGACTCCTCTGTCAGAAATCTTGCAAGGGGCACCTGGTTTTTTTTTTTACCATTTTTTACCATTACCAGGTTATGGTAAAATGATGTTCTTTCCACTTCCAGATTATGACCACAACTGTGCTCACTGGAACATTCAGAAGTTTAGAAATACATTTGTAAACAATGCTGTAAGAGCACACTCATCATGAGGTACTTCTTTTGTGACACCTTGGTAATGAAAAACCTTTTTTAAAGGCCATCAATTAGGACTAAACCAGCTGTTATTAATTTGCACGGGAGGGGTGGCAGTATAACTTTCTAAATACTGACAGATTTCGTCTGGTTTCTTCGGTGCCCATACATTTTTGCACCTCCTTTTCTTTATGTGTTCAATACTTTTTCCCTGTGTCATTCAATTTTATTACACATAATTTATAGACTTATTTGTTTTGATTTCTTTGTATGTGTGGATTAGTTGATTTTTTACCGACATCTGGTTAAAATTTCATGTCAATATCCCCATTCAAAATATAATTACTGAGAAAAACGTTGCATTCATCGTGTAATTCATTAAATTATTTAATCAAATAATTGTGAATCGATCAGAGGTTCACAACCGCCCCCGAGTCCCCGCGCCACAACTACAGCATAAACTATCCCTAAAAAGGAAACAAACTAAACGTATCTCTTAAACGGGTACTTCGAAAGAATAAGTTTAATGAATTGAATGGAAATGCCTATCGCTAGGCAGCAGCACTATGAGTGTGCGCATGCATATTACGTCCGAGTGTATCCGGTTTTTGTCCCGTCCTTGGTGGTGTCGCCAACAAGTTATCACCCCGGAAGAACTTAATTACACATACTGTATTTGGTTTGATAATAAAATAAAATGTAATCTTCATATAGCGAATAAATACAAGAAGGTGATACATTTAATAAAATGTTTGTCAGGTTCTAGCTGGGGCTCAAATAAATCAAAACTTATTAACAGTTATTGTAGTATGATAAGATCTGTATGTGATTATGGTAGCCAAGCTTATGGAATCAGCTGCGTACAGACGCGATGTGATACAAACTCAAGCTTTACGGTTGTGTTGAGAGCATTCCCTACGACCCCATTTCTAGCTTTACAGGTGGAGGCAGTGGAGATGCCTCTGGAATGCAGAATAATTCAATTAGACCTTAACTTATGGGCAAGATTAAAGAGTCGGGGAAAACAACTTTCAAATAAGAACATTCTGAATTATAGTTAGGAGTATGATTCTCAAAAGGCGATTTACAGGATTCGGTAAACGAGCAGGATTATGTAAAATTATTAACGAAAAAATTGATAATATAATCTCTCAGTTTGCCCAACCAATAGTTGGTTCCTAGGAAAGCCTGCCATAGACGATATCCTTTTGGAACTGGAAAGGGAATGAAAATTAACATAAACTATTTAGTGGAGGACTATTTAAAAGGCAAGTGGGCGTGGTATTTTCAAATATTTACCGATAGATCAAAAGATCAGAAAGAAGTAAGGACACCAATGGTAACTAATTATCTGTTCAGATTCCCACTCAGCATTAAAGTCCACTAAAGCAGGTGAATGTTTGTCCGGGCAGGATGTGCTTAAGGAAATCTTGCGTTTATATAATTGTATGAGTCAGTTAGGAATTTTATAGCGCTGGTCTGCGTTTCAGCACATGTTGCGGTGAAAGGAAATTAAATTGTCGATGCATTAGCCAAAAAAGTGTTGGAGAAGGACAGAGCTGAAACTGAAGCCGGAATGAATTATAATGAAAAGTAGAATAAATGTGGAAAAGTGGGAAGGAGCAGTTAAAGGCAGATACTTGTATATGATTCATAACAATGTTATCCCTTTTAAATAGGTAAGAAAAAACCAGAGAAGAAGTAATATTAAGTAGGCTAAGGATTGTATTTATAGGTCGACACGGAGATGGAAATTGTAAGATGCGGCTCAAAGGAAACAACCAAGTGTTACTCCACTCTATTCTGTATAAAAATCAAAGATGAACACTAAAATGAACACTATCATTAAAGCATCTAATCTGGGGGAAAACAACAACAGCACTGTTACAAGCAAGGAACTAATGAAATTTAGCAGAAACACGGGACTTTGGAATTTAGTGTATTAAATGGATAAAGGAGTTTTCCCTCCGCACAGGAGGTGGCGGTAATATACCAAGAGTATTACCAAAGAAGAAGAATTGCACACCTATCTTGTTGCTTGGAGTCTTTTGAGTTTGTAATCATAACCTTTGAGGAAGTATTTACGCTAATATCACCTCGCTCCATGCATTTATTACCCCTTGGTTGATATTAGTCCAGGGGTTTTTACACGGTTTTCTCTTAATGCAATGACAGTTTTTCTAGTGACCACAATGAAAAGTTTCATCCATCAGCTGGAAATAACAAGCGCAACGCTTGCAACATTGCTGTTATGTGCCGGCGTTTTTGTTACAACAGCCTTATTTGGGGTGAGCCCGGAGATACTATCATTGCAGCCTGATGGGCTGGCTCATTTGAAAGGTAAGGTTCTACCATAGGTGCGTCCGTGAGTACGCGGAAGTTCAGTCTCGAGACGAGCCAGCGTCACTGTTCATAGCTTTGTGTGATTTAGTATCCTATGCCGTTATTGTTTCACCAGGCCGATTAGATCTGGACAATTAAATCGAGGCTTTACAGTTAACGTGTATCTTGGCGTCTTTGTGTCACGGGGATCTGTAGAATGCAGCGCAATAATTTATATTTGAGTGAATTAAAGTCATTAATGTTCGCCTTCGTTTTCCAACGCTAAGGGAAAGGATCTGGTTAGTTCCGTTTAGATCAGAGGGTATCGGTCTTGAATCCACCAGGGCTGTAGTGGCTGCATGTTTTCGTTGCAATTAAAATTGGTAACCAATTAATGCTGCTAATGGGCTATACAGCTTTTGCCTTAATATTGACTTCCTTTTTAAGATTCAAGAAGTCTTAAATTATTTTTTCATAACCAACAGCCAAACCATGAGATTTAAAGCTGATCAGCAGAGTCGATGGCATTTGCATGACCCATAAAATGCTTAAACAGGTGTGGATTTGAAAAATATTGCTGTGTTCTCATCTGTGAAGCATTTTGATCGCACTTTCAGAAAAAGAGAATCAATGGTTTTGAAAAGTTTCTTGTGGCAGATTGAGAGCACTAACAAGCCACAAAAGTAAAGGGTGTCCTTAATTATAAGAATTGTCTTCTAATTATGAAATCGCAGTGACTGAAAATGGTGGATTCTGGGAAATAGAGTTTGAGACTTATGAGTTAGGTGGCCATATATACAGGTAGTTTTTGCATCTCATAATTTTTTGGCTGCTGATTAAGAAAGAAAAACAAAACAAGAAACGAGGGATATAATTTAGATAGTGGCTTGAGTGAAAACCCAAGACCCTCCAGAATATGTATTTGATGCCCATGGTTTAGACTTTCCCCAGAATAGCAGATTTGTAAATATTTTATAAAATCAGCCATGAGTTTCCAAAAAAAATATGTAGGTTGATTTTTCTTGTCTCAAGCTTTTAATTTAAATGATTTGTTTAATCTGTTTTGTTTTGCTTTATTTTATTCCACATGCATCTCAATATTTAGACAGTATGATCGCTTCATTTTTCTTGTTACCTCATTGTTACCTTGTCTGAGGTGTAAGTAGCACAAAGAACAGTTTGTTCTTTTTTGACCCTTTCAAATACACATCACTTGAAATTACTTACAAATTATGTACTGTGATGTATAAGTGACTCAACGTAAGGTGAGCAGAAATAATATATGCTGTTAAAGAGTTGATTTAAGAAAAAAAAAAACAATTAGCCCTGCGGTGGGTTGGCACCCTGCCCAGGATTGGTTCCTGCCTTGTGTCCTGTGTTGGCTGGGATTGGCTCCAGCAGACCCCCGTGACCCTATTCGGATACAGCGGGTTAGAAAATGGATGGATGGATGGAAACCAATTAGCCTTTCATTAGAACACTGGGCATAATAAAGGGCATTTTAGGAGTAAGGTGGAGAATCTGTGTATGAAAGCATGTTCTTTTTTCTTTCTGATGGATGTTATTTTGTAATTGGATAGTTTTGTTTCTGTTGTGTGCTTTTAAAATGTGTAAAGTTCTGAAAGATGTTTTATCTTTCTATTTGTTCTTTAATTCTGTGCACTTGAGTTTAAAGGTTCTGAAACCTGCTCTACTGTTTGACAATATTGTGTCACATATTAAATATAAAAACTATGATGTGCAGGGCTGACAGTATGTGCAGAAATTAGTTGTTTTTTTTTAAAGTTGTCAGATTTTTTTTCTGTAAAACCAGCCTATTAGATATCTTAATAAGAAGGTTCTCTCATCAGTATAACACACACATTTATTAAACCATTACAAATCCGGTGTCATCCTCCACTGCAGCAAAAAATTGTTACAGTTCTCCAGCTAAAAGTATACATGATTTATAGTAAAAAGGGAAAGTGATGAAATGGTGGGAGCCAAATTTTACACCGCATAATGCTTAATTGTAAGCATTTAGTATAACCCTGCATGTTCCTCTTCCAGGGCTCTCCTTTCCAGCAGGACAAGTTTGAGTGGTGGTCTTCAGCTTCATCTACAACGACTTAAGAGAGGAGGCTGAAAGAGACCAAAGAGTCAGTCCATGTCAAATTAATAGATTTTAGAAAATGTTCCCAATTGACCATCTCCGATTTGTTTCATACTTGCTGAAAACGAGCAATTGTACCCAATAAATGGTGTACAAAATTTTAAGGGGAATGGAGACAAAATCATTGGCCACAAAAATATAATGCACACATTTAGAGACTACTATAAATCCTCATATTCTGCTGAGTTTAAAGAAGACGATACACAATCTAATGCATTTCTGGATACATTAGATACCACAAATAGACATTTTTAATGTGGAGGAACTCGATAAACCTCTGGCGTAATCAGAATTACTAGATGTTATAAAGTCATTTCAAGGCGGGAAAGCAGCAGGCCTTGATGGCTACCCTGCAGAATTTTATATGAAATTCTCCACTCCGCTAGCTCCCCTCCTATTAGCAACATTTACATAAGCCAGAGACAATCAAACTCTTCCTCAAACTTTTCGCCAAGCATTAATCACAGTTTTTCCTAAACAAAATAAGGACTTATTACAGATTATCAGAGAAGGACTGGAACAGAAAATTTCTCTATATGCAGATGATATGGTACTGTATATATCAGACCCACAAAATTTTGTGCCTTCAGTCTTAGCAGCACTCACAGAATTTCAAAAGATCTCTGGTCTTAGAATTAATCTGAATAAAAGTGTACTCTTTCCAGTGAATTGTCAAGCATATAATATTAGATTGGACACCTTCCCTTTTATCATTGCAGAACAGTTTAAATACCTAGAGGTAAACATCACAAGTAAACATAAAGCTCTTTATCAACAAAATTTCGCTGTCTGCATGGAAAAAATTAAGCAAGACTTGCATAGATGGTCAACCCTTCATCTCACACTAGCTGGAAGAATTAACACTGTTAAGATGAATATTCTTCCTAAGCTCCTTTTTTATTTCAAAACATTTCAATATACATCAATAAATCATTTTTTAAGCAATTAGATTCAACAATAACCTCATTTATTTAGAACTCAAAACATCCACGTGTCCAAAGAGCCACCCTACAAAGACAAAAGGCAGCAGGTGGCATGGCTCTACCTAACTTCCAGTTTTATTACTGGGCAGTAAACATACAAGCTATAAAAACATGGACACAAATAGATGAACATACACAGGCCTGGCACCAGAATAGAACTAAAATCCTGCAGTACTTCTTTATATTCCCTGCTCTGTGACCCAATAAATGCAAGTTATCGGCAATATACTAATAACCCAATTGTGCTTCACTCACTCAGAATATGGAACCAATGTAGAAAGCATTTTAAGATGGAGAAGCTTTTATCTGTGGTACCTCTGCAAGAGAACCATCTCTTTTAACCTTCACAAACATATGCAGTTTTTAATATCTGGAAAAAATTGGGGATTAACTTGCTTAGAGATCTTTATATAGACAACGTCTTTGTATCCTGTGAACAATAATATTCCAGCTACACCTTTCACTATCTTCAAACGAGGAACTTTTTGTTAAACAGAACCTTCCTGATTTTCCTCATCTTGCACCCTTGTCCATGCTGGAAAAAATATTGCTCAATTTCAGGGACTCGGACACCATCTCTGCAATATATGAAATAATTTTACAGTCCCACCCTTTCAAAGATCCAAGAGGACACTGGGAAAAAGATCTCTCAATTAATATATCAGAAAAGGAGTGGAAAATAGCAATGCAGAGAATTCACTCGAGCTCCATATGCGCAAAACATACAATTATTCAACTCAAAATTATATATCGAGCACATCTGTCTCACCTAAAACTCTCCAAAACGTTTCCAGGGCACGATCCAACCTGCGAACACTGCAATCAAGTCCCAGCCTCATTTGGTCACATGTTTTGGGCCTGCACCAAATTAACGTCATTCTGGACCAAAATTTTTAATTACCTTTCAGACAGCCTTGGTGTCACAATCACTCCTAATCCGCTAACAGCTGTGTTTGGGGTTCTTCCAGATGGATTTAAAGTGGAGAAGGACAAACTGTGATTGCATTCACTACACATTTGGCACGCAGACTCATTTTGCTAAACTGGAAGAATCCTAACTCTCCTCTTTTAAGTCAGTGGGAAACTGATGTTTCATACTATTTGAAACTGGAAAAACTCAAATACTCAGTTAGAGGATTTGTACAGATTATTTTCAAAACATGACAGGATCTAATCAGTAATATTTTAGAATAAGCTCTTTAAGCACAGAGGAAGCAATTATTTCTGTATTTCTTTTTCTTCTCCGTTCATCTTTATTGGCTTATCAAACTTATCAATTTAGGTATGTTTACAAACCTTAAGTTTTACTCCGTTGGCCTTGCTCTCTCTCAGGGGTGGGGGTCGACTTGTTCTCAATCCTACTTTTTGTAAAAATTGATTGATTTGTATGGAATGATTGCAATAAAATTAATAAAATTTAAAAAAAAATTGTAATCTTGTATGTTAATTAGTTATAGAGGCTTTAAAACTGAGGTGTGACCCTAATTTTACAGTAAAAACGAGTGCTACTAAACCACAGTGTTTCATAAGTCTCAACGTTTGGACTGTTAATGCTAGATGCATTACATTTTCAGGAATTGTTATTTAGTATAAGATGTTCTTAATTTGTAAAGTTGATTGTTCAAAGTTGCATATTTCTAACTTTATGGCTTTCTGAAAATTGTATTAAAATTCTGTTTCTTTATATTTTGTGCATTTACTAATTATAACAGGCTGTTGTAACCATGGTTAACAAAAGAAGCTTCATTCTCACTAGGTGCCCTTAATAAAAATATAAGTTCAGTAAGGTGCTCAGATTATGTTAGGAAAACTGGATATTGCTACAAATTTTGGCGCTCACAATAAAACAAAATGGCTTTGATGCATAACATCAATTTTTATCTTTTTCAGGACCTCTTCTACAACAGAACATATGCCAGAAATCAATTCCTTGGGTATAAAAAACTCAAAGTAGACCTACATTCTCATACACACATCAAGAAGGCACATATAGAAGTTAATGAAAAACACCAGACATAACCTGAGGGAGGAATTACATCCCCAGAAGATTTGATGGAGAGCTGCTGCACTTGTGTGTGTTGTAAACCACCTCCACCATAAACATATTGTGAAACTTAAGAAACCTAATGACATGTGTGAGGTGTGCTGTGGAGAAAACTGTTTAGTGGATACTTGCATTAAGATGAAAAGGTTCACTTGAACGTTAAAAATGTTGCGAGTGTTAGGTTTTGTGTCTTTCAATGACATATTATCTGCTTTTAAAGTATTTGTGGATACTTTCCCTCCAGAGTTCGAGGTGTGCAAATCAAGATGTCCAGATTAATCAAGAAGTACAAAAGTTAATACCAGCATGTGGAAGGGTGCCGCATTTAGAAATGCTGTGAAGGATTGCACATAAAATAGCACAACAAGTTTTACAAAACAGTTGCTCTTTTATTTACAAGTTTTTTTTCTCTCTGTTTTTCTCTCCGTTTGTGTCTTGTGTTTCTTCTGGCATTATTTTTTTTTACCACATTTTCCTTTTTCTGTTTTATTATTTTTATGAAAGAATTGCTTCCATGAAAGTAAAACTCTATTTGCAGGGGTAAAGTTACAGTTTAAAAGAGGCATGCATCATAATTGAATTTATGTTTGTACTGTATATATCATTGGAAATATTACTAAAGAGGGGTGTGCCATTTAAATATATCTTAAGTTTTAATGTTTTGAAACTAATTTCTGTCTCCCTTTTTTAATTTTCAGTATACAAGTTATTGAGCTACACATTCTTCCATGCTGACATTAACTCTTTATTGTGTAATATTGTTATACTCTGGTACTTTGGCATCAGCTTGGAAAAAAGCGTGGGAACTGTGAAATACTGTTATTATTTTGTCATCTTCTCAGTTTTTCCTGGATTACTTTGCATTTTTTTGGAATATGTCTTATATGGACTGGAAGGAAATGAAGATCTTCAAGGACTCACGTCTGTGGTATTTGCCATGATTGGCATGTCATCTGTTAAGTCGTCGATGAGGAGAACTCTGTTTTTTGGGATCAATATTCCAACAGTAGCAGTTCCTTGGCTTCTACTAATATTTGCTCTTGCTGTCCCAGGTTCCTCTTTCCTCTGCAATGTCAGTAGTATTATTATAGGAAAAATCTGTATCCTTCTATTAAAAAAAATAATTTTTAAATGTTTAAATAATATTGACTGTTTTTTTTTTTTTTGCAAGAAGCCAAAAATGTAACATTTGGCTCCACTGGGTACTTGTTTTGCATTATTACAATTGATGTCCCTCTAAGGGATCCTACCCACATTATGTCTCTTTCACAAAATGATAATAGTGCAGTGAAAATGGCATGGCAAATGTGAAATCTATATATGTAAAAGTCTATGTGTATGTATGTTCCAGCATCACTTCCTGAACAACTGGAGCGATTTTCATGAAATTTGGTGAACGTTTCTCGTTGGTCGACTAAAAACACCGTGGGGTGAAATCAACCCTAACTCATCCCCTTCTGGGTAGGGAGTGGGGTGATGTTGCAGTCTTGTGTGCATGTTATCATCCAGTTGACACTCTGAAAAACCACCAGAGGGCGAACTGGAGGTGACTGCCAGCATTCTTTATGTTTGAGCACCACCACCGCGTACCCCTGTTGCTTTTGAAATTAAGTAGAGTTGGCTGGTTCCGAGTGTAAAGTGGATGGTAACATACATACAAGACCGCAAGACAAGCACATTAATGAGTCTTCATTATTTGTTTATTTTTATTTTTAAAAGGTTTTTTTTAATTATATTTTTCTCAAAAAATTAAAAAAAAATAATTTTCCTCTTGGGCAATGCCAGGTATTTCAGCTATGTTAGCTAGTGGTTGATAAAATTATTTGTTAGTTTCTGTTGTACAAAGTTAAAGGTGAATGTAGCAATTATGAACCCTCATTTTGTTTACTTTGACACTGTGATGCTTTGCAAAGTTTTTATTGAGAGGACAAGTGTTTATGCTGCAGAGTATTTGTATAGACTGAGGTACATCTTCACCACCTCAACCTAAATAGCCAATAACTTTCTTCCAGTGCCTGAGGTATTCACATATCAATATGTGTCTTGAGAGAAATCTGTCATATATCATCAGGATTATTTACATATATTCATAACTAGAAAATTAATGTCACACTAACCTCCTCATTTTCTTTAACACATAAAAAAAACAGATGGTAAGGGATTTTGTGTATTGCTAGATTTTTCTGAAGCAAAAGCGTCATTGTTGGATAAGAAAATGCCTTTTCGATTTTTACGAAAATGGGAGAAGATTGGGTACGTTCCCGCTTCCCTCAGTGAAAGGAGATCTATGCAACAGAAAAGGTAAGCACAGCGTTTGCTTCTGTTTCATGGTCAACATTTTACAATTTAACCTTTAGTAAGTAACTAGAAGTATAATAATTTGTCAATTAAAAAAGCTGCTGCTTTTTCCCAGTTGTTTTTATTAAAAAAAAAAAAAAGTAAATGCTGGAATAACCTGCCATGCTTCACATGCAAGAAACCCCAGTCAAGAATAGAAATAAGGTCCAATTGCGGTGTGGTGAAACCAGTAAACGGGCATAACCTAAGACTGGAATACTTCATAGCTGAGCATAAGTCTTCACTGTCTTTTAGAGAATTGAAACCATCAGACAGACTCTAATGTTGTGTTCTGACAGCTGGCTTTGAGGCAGTTATTGCAGTCCCTGCTCATGAGATGATAAAACCTACCAATTACACGGAGTGTAACACCAGGAGGAACACTGGGGGAGGCCCGAATCCACTACAATGCATATTCTTGTACATGTTTATATATTGCAAAAAATGCATAGACAAAAATCTATAAATGGGAGTTTCTTTTTGCTTTTATTTAGCAAAAATATCTGCCAGTGGGGTAAGCAAAATTAACTTGACATGATTTCTTAAAATTAGATAAAAATCATATACACATTTTTTTGATAAGTCAATAATTCATGCAATAAGAAAAACAAGATTTAATGTCCTGATATAAATACTTTGCACTTACTTAGGCTTCATTTTTTGCAGTGTGCTTGCTTACTTTGGGCCAGTTTAGAAACTCAAGTTACAGTGGCAAACCGATGTTTTATACTATTTGAAATTGGAAAAATCAAATACTCAAAAGAGTATCTGTACAGATTTTTTTCAAAACATGGCAGGATCTAATCAGTAATATTTTAGAATAAGCTCTTAAAGCACAGAGGAAGCAATTATTTCTGCATTTCTTTTTCTTCTCCATCCATCTCTATTGGCTTATCAAACTCATCAATTTAGGTATGTTTACAAGCCTTAAGTTTTACTCCGTTGGCCTTGCTCTCTCTCTCAGGGGTGGGGGTCGACTTGTTTTTAATCCTACTTTTTGTAAAAATTGATTGATTTGTATGGAATGATTGCACTAAAATTAATCAAAAAAAAAAAAAAACTCAAGTTAGTCTAATTTGCTAATTTTTAGGATTTGAAAATCAAATCAAAGTAAAAAAAAAAAATGTAAATAACCCCTCCTTAAGCAGGGCCAGCAAATTAATGGTGGGTAACTGGTGATGTCCACTCTGTCATCTGTAAACTAGAGGTTTGTTTGACTTTTAAATGCCATCACATTCGCAAACTCCGTTAATCCAATTCACATTGTTGCTTGGGCAGAGCCTTCTGGCAGCATAAAGGGGTGCAAGGCAGGTACCCACCCTCAATAAGGCAGCAGCTCATTGTAGAACAAGCAAAGGAAAACACCTAACTAGAAAATTTAGCACATCTGTAGGTAAAACAAATATTTTAAAATTAAAGTTGGAAAAACTCACATTTTCAGTTATAAAAGTTGTTTGTATGTATAGGTATATGTGTGAGAGTTTGCATTTAAACGTTTTTTTTTTTTTTACTTTTAATCTCTGCAGAATAAATCCACGTCCAGGGCTATACCCAACTCAAGCTTATGCTCCTGTTCAAAACAATCCTGTGCCGCACAGAACAGATCCTTACTTCCAAGCACATGGAGGCTGGGTGAACTCTGCTTCTCATCATTTTGCTGAGAGCTGGCAAATGCCTTTACATGGACGAGATCCCAGGCAGCTTTACGAGTCAAGACACGGTCAAATAGGAGCAGTATGTTCTGAGCCATCTGAGATAATTACACTCCAGAAGAATCCTGTTAAAACTTCTGGACCATTATTCCCCGATTTAAATGCTCAACAAAGCACCTTCTAGATCTGTACACTCTTCTTTGAAAATAATCCATTGGATTGAATTCCAAAAAAGGGTTTCTAAAGTCTGGTGGTGTACAAGGACAATTATTTAATGGATTTCTTTCAATGTGTGTTAAAAGCAGATTATTTCCTAATTATATAATTTTTTCCACATCAATTGAAATCCTTTTTATATAAGCTTAAAGAAACATTCTAAATACTTAGTTTTTTAAATATGGAATTTATGTATGGTTGGGGAAGTGAAGATTTTTTTTTTAACTTTAATAATATTTTTGTGTCTTAAAAGTCACTGGGAAGATATTTCAATAACAGATTTCTTAATAAACATTTACTTTGGTTAAATGTTTTCATGTTTTTCTTGAGCTTTTATTATGACTAAGCATAAGACTGCTTCCCGAGCCTATTTTTACTATTATTATTTATACCACACATATTTTAACGTCACCTGTTTGTTGTCTGGCACAAATCTTGTAATCAATAATTATCCCACTTCCTATTGACTTACTCACTTCCGATGACAATACATGAATCAATAATCAGTTTCACTAATTGATCAATAAATCCATGTTAATTAAGAAATAAAATTTTCATATGAAGAATAGTTAAAGGTTTCACCAATAGATAGTGCTAGATTAAAGGGAGTGTTAAAATATTGATTACAAAATTATACTAAAACAAACCCAAGACTAAAAAGTTGAAAATAATATACAGTTGGGTCCATAAATATTTGGACAGAGACAACTTTTTTCTAATTTTGGTTCTGTACATTACCACAATGAATTTTAAATGAAACAACTCGGATGCAGTTGAAGTGCAGACTTTCAGCTTTAATTCAGTGGGTTGAACAAAAAGATTGCATAAAAATGTGAGGGAACTAAAATGTTTTTTTAACACAATCCCTTCATTTCAGGGGCTCAAACGTAATTGGACAATTGACTCAAAGGCTATTTCATGGGCAGGTGTGGGCAAGTCTGTTGTTATGTCATTATCAATTAAGTAGATAAAAGGTCTGGAGTTGATTTGAGGTGTGGTGCTTGCATGTGGAAGATTTTGCTGTGAACAGACAACATGCGGTCAAAGGAGCTCTCCATGCAGGTGAAAGAAGCCAAACAGAAAAAACCCATCCGAGAAATTGCTACAATATTAAGAGTGGTAAAATCTACAGTTTGGTACATTCTGAGAAAGAAAGCAAGCACTGGTGAACTCAGCAACGCAAAAAGACCTGGACGTTCACGGAAGACAACAGTGGTGGATGATCGCAGAATCATTTCCATGGTGAAGAGAAACCCCTTCACAACAGCCAACCAAGTGAACAACACTCTCCAGGGGGTAGGCGTATCGATATCCAAGTCTACCATAAAGAGAAGACTGCATGAAAGTAGATACAGAGGGTGCACTGCAAGGTGCAGGCCACTCATAAGCCTCAACAATAGAAAGGCTAGATTGGACTTTGCTAAAGAACATCTTAAAAAGCCAGCACAGTTCTGGAAAAACATTCTTTGGATAGATGAAACCAAAATTAACCTCTACCAGAATGATGGCAATAAAAAAGTATGGAGAAGGCGTGGAACAACTCATTATCCAAAGCATACCACATCATCTGTAAAACACGGTGGAGGCAGTGTGATGGCTTGGCCGTGCATGGCTGCCAGTGGCACTGGGACACTAGTGTTTATTGATGATGTGACACAGGACAGAAGCAGCCGAATAAATTCTGAGATGTTCAGAGACATACTGTCTGCTCAAATCCAGCTAAATGCAGTCAAATTGATTGGGCGGCATTTCATGATGATGGACAATGACCCAAAACATACAGCCAAAGCAACCCAAGAGTTTATTAAAGCAAAGAAGTGGAAAATTCTTGAATGGCCAAGTCAGTCACCTGATCTTAACCCAATTGAGTATGCATTTCACTTGTTGACGACTAAACTTAGGACAGAAAGGCCCACAAACAAACAGCAACTGAAAGCCGCTGCAGTAAAGGCCTGGCAGAGCATTAAAAAGGAGGAAACCCAGCATCTGATGATGTCCATGAGTTCAGGACTTCAGGCTGTTATTTCCAGCAAAGGGTTTTCAACCAAGTATTAGAAATGAACATTTTATTTCCAGTTATTTAATTTATCCAATTACTTTTGAGCCCCTGAAATAAAGGGATTGTGTTAAAAAAAATGCTTTTGTTGCCTCACATTTTTATGCAATCTTTTTGTTCAACCCACCTGAATTAAAGCTGAAAGTCTGCACTTCAACTCATCCGAGTTGTTTCATTTAAAATTCATTGTGGTAATGTACAGAACCAAAATTAGAAAAAAGTTGTCTCTGTCCCAATATTTATGGACCTAACTGTATATTTATATATATGTATGTGTATATAATATATATATATATATATATATATATATATATATATATATATATATATATATATATAAATACTTTTTAAAAACCACTCTTAAAAAGTGTACTAAAAAGTCTGTCATACATCGCTCATAAAATAAAAGTGTGGCCACTTTTCATCAATCAACATTCAAAAAACACTTCTTCAAATCTTAGCAAAAGCGCCTGCCTTTTATTTTTACTTTTTAGTACACTTTTTAACTTAATGTAAGTGTGGTTTTTAAAAAGTCTCTCTCTCTCGCTCTCTCTCTCTATATATATATATATATATATAGTGCATCCGGAAAGTATTCACAGCGCATCACTTTTTCCACATTTTGTTATGTTACAGCCTTATTCCAAAATGGATTAAATTCATTTTTTTCCTCAGAACTCTACACACAACGCCCCATAATGACAACGTGAAAAATGTTTACTTGAGGTTTTTGCAAATTTATTAAAAATAAAAAAATTGAGAAAGCACATGTACATAAGTATTCACAACCTTTGCCATAAAGCTCAAAACTGAGCTCAGGTGCATCCTGTTTCCACTGATCATCCTTGAGATGTTTCTGCAGCTTATTTGGAGTCCACGTGTGGTAAATTCAGTTGATTTGACATGATTTGGAAAGGCACACACCTGTCTATATAAGGTCCCACAGTTGACAGTTCATGTCAGAGTACAAACCAAGCATGAAGTCAAAGGAACTGATGTAGACCTCCGAGACAGGATTGTCTCGAGGCACAAATCTGGGGAAGGTTACAGAAACATTTCTGCTGCTTTGAAGGTCCCAGTGAGCACAGTGGCTTCCATCATCCATAAGTGGAAGAAGTTCAAAACCACCAGGACTCTTCCTAGAGCTGGCCAGCCATCTAAACTGAACGATCAGGGGAGAAGGGCCTTAGTTGGGGAGGTGACCAAGAACCCGATGGTCACTCTGTCAGAGCTCCAGAGGTCCTCTGTGGAGAGAGGAGAACCTTCCAGAAGGACAACCATATCTGCAGCAATCCACCAATCAGGCCTGTATGGTAGAGTGGCCAGACAGAAGCCACTCCTTAGTAAAAGGCACATGGCAGCCCGCCTGGAGTTTGTCAAAAAGCACCTGAAGGACTCTAAAACCATGAGAAACAAAATTCTCTGGTCTGATGAGACAAAGATTGAACTCTTTGGTGTGAATGCCAGGCGTCACATTTGGAGGAAACCAGGCATCACTCATCACCAGGCTAATACCATCCCCACAGTGAAGCATGGTGGTGGCAGCATCATGCTGTGGGGATGTTTTTCAGTGGCAAGAACTGGGAGACTAGTCAGGATAAAGGGAAAGATGACTGCAGCAATGGACAGAGACATCCTGGATGAAAACCTGCTCCAGAGCGCTCTTGACCTTAGAGTGGGGCGACGGTTCATCTTTCAACAGGACAGTGACCCTAAGCACACAGCCAAGATATCAAAGGAGTGGCTTCAGGACAACTCTGTGAATGTCCTTGAGTGGCCGAGCCACAGCTCAGACTTGAATCCGATTGAACATCTCTGGAGAGATCTTAAAATGGCTGTGCACCAACGCTTCCCAGCCAACCTGATGGAGCTTGAGAGTTGCTGCAAAGAGGAATGGGCGAAACTGGCCAAGGATAGGTGTGCCAAGCTTGTGGCATCATATTCAAAAAGACTTGAGGCTGTAATTGCTGCCAAAGATGCATCGACAAAGTATTGAGTAAAGGCTGTGAACACTTAAGTACATGCAATTTCTCAGGTTTTTTTATTTTTAATAAATTTGCAAAAACCTCAAGTAAACTTTTTTCACATTGTCATTTTTGGGTGTTGTGTGTAGAATTCTGAGGAAAAAAAATGAATTTAATCCATTTTGGAATAAGGCTGTAACATAACAAAATGTGGAAAATGTGATGCACTGTGAATACTTTCCAGATGCACTTTATATATAATATATATTGTCACACACGTGCGCATGGGAAGCAACTAAAGGGCTTGAGCATGCCGGGACGTGGCAGAGTGCACGGGAGATCCCACCTGGCTCTCTTGACGTCACTTCCGGGACTGAACCAATTGAAGAAGACCTTGCCGGCCCCAGCCCCTGTGATGTCATGTCTGGACTCGAACCAATGACTGAAGACCATGAGCCCGATCCCTATGATCTCACTTCCTGTCTTCCCCTTTAAAAACCTACACCTTTTCCCTAGTCCCTCAGTTCTGTCTTGGACTCGGTTATGTGCACATCAGTGCAGTATTCATTTAAACGACTTTTGCAGCCAGGAAACCAAATTATAAGGGTGGCTGCCCCAAACCTTTCTATGACTCTGTGTGAGTTTTGTGATAATATATATATACCTATAATTCAGAATTATCTCCTGACAACACTCAGGCAAAAGACACAAATCTTCAATGGATAGAATGCCAGTCCATTGCAGCAAACCCATACCCCCTGATACTGAGCCTATTGAGGGGTAAATCCATTTACCAATTAGGTCAATGTGCAAATATTTCAACTTAAGAAAGAGACTATAGTAGCAGGAAAAACACAAACATTGGAGGACAATCCGAAAACTATGAACACTTCCTTTTCATCTTCCAGAATGCAATATCAAGATAGGAATCATATCATCTGTATCCAACTGAAATGAGTTTGAAACACATCTGAAAAATCCCCTTAAACCAATGTTAAGGTTCTCAGATTATTTCTTTTGTAAAAAAAAAATATATCCTCTTTATTATGGACATTTTTCTTTTATTAATTTCACAACATGACATTCTGAAATTATCTTAGTTTATTTTAAGGTTGCAAATGGATTCTATCCTGGTAGCAAAGGGCACCAGTCCATCACAGAGCCTGTCCACTTAACCAGCATGTCTTTGGAAATGCGTGAGGATAACCCAGACAATGTTAGAATGTGGCAGTGTGAATGTACAGTAACTCCACACACATCCATCCATCCATTATCCACCCCTCTATATCCTAACTACAGGGTCACAGGGGTCTGCTGGAGCCAATCCCAGCCAACACAGGGCATAAGGCAGGAAACAAACCCCAGGCAGGGTGCCAGCCCACCACAAGCCGCGCGTACACACAAACATTAGGGACAATTTAGAAATGTCAATGCACCTAATTAGCATGTCTTTGGACTGTGGTAGGAAACTGGAGTACCTGTAGGAAACCCACGCAGACACAGGGAGAACATGAAACTACACGCAGGGAGGACCCAGGAAGCTAACCCAGGTCTCCTAACTGCGAGGCAGCAGAGCTACCCACTGTGCCACCATGCCACCCCAATCAAATCCATAATCACAAAATGTTTCTCATTATCTCCCAAAGAATGAAGTCATTCTACATTCATGGGTACAATCATGCCATTCCGGTTAGAAGAACATTATAATTACATGACATTAGAAGTTACAAGAACAAATTATCAAAAACTTCTCTAATGTTTCAACAAGTAGAGGAGTGTAAAAAAGATTGTTATCATACTGACACTTTGAACCAGCTTCCCAAGTATCAATAGGCAATACCTGAGAAAATATGGCCACACCCATACACAATACTGAAAATGACAAATATTTAAAAAAAATACATCATGGCCATGAACTGACCCCACAGTTTTTCATTTAAGGGCAGATACACTACCCACTACACCACAACTTGGTGCTGACCTTTTTTAAGGGGATCACACCTTACTAATTCTTCTAGGCTGGCCTCCACCTGCTTCCAAAAAATAATTAAAGGTGAGTTTTAGAACTCATAAGAAGTTTGAGGAAACATTGCATTATTACCTTTCCCTGTGGTCTCTTGATCTTTGTTCAAATAATACAGTATGATGTACAGTATTAACTGAGACAGAGGTGCTGACCAGTTTTAATGGCAGTGTAATGGAAAGCGCACACACCTATTAACCCGCAGGTCTGAGTTCAATTCCAATGGATGACCAAAAAGTATTTCTTTCATAAAATTACTCAAAATAAAAACACAACTTTCCCTGTATGTTTCATTACTCCATGGCACTCATTTTTATGTTTTCTGTGTCTCATTCCAATATTCCTCATTCACCAAACAAAGCTCAGTCAGTTCTACACACACACAGAAAGTGTTTTTCATTTCCTCGCCAAATTAATGTGCACACTCCCAATATTCACTGGGAGAAGCCACAAGAACAAATCATCACTAACATCTCTCAAAGTTCAAGAAGCAAAGGAAAGTGCAGTATCTTCAGATTAAGCACTCATGACGTTAAGTGTGAAGCTGCTATCAACCATGTTGTATTACATTACAACTTGGAAACATTTACAGTTTTATTTAATTGCCATACATGAGAAGACCATGGTTCAGCAGTTGATTAACAAATAGTATTACTATAACCTTATTCCATCATTCTATGCATGATTTTGACATCTTCAGTGGTTACTTTCACAACTTAAAGCTGACCAACAAACCAGCTAAAATAGCATGGAGTAGGGTTGGTAATTTGGAGGCTTGGGTTCAGTTCTTGCATGCTACATGCATATTTGACCAACACAGTAGCTTTTCCTTTTTCTTATTCAGAAACAAGAAATATTAAATTATGCCAGTCACTGTGAAATATGACATATTGGGCCGCACGTGTTCTCCAGCTTCAAACCTGCTCAAGCCATGGTTAATGACAAGATCAACTATCTCATTTGAGACGACCTCTCTCCTTGGATGAGCCCTCCCTCTTGCTCTGTATCTGCTTCTGTCTCTGCCATCTCCTGTACCTCTCCCACTCACTCAGTTGCCTCAATGGTCATCCATTGTGTAGCAGTTTGGCACAGAAAACTCTTCTCTTCCCTTTGTATTTACTTGCCTGCTCAATGTGGAAAGTCACTGGTTCAATTCATCCATTGTATATATATACACTAGGCTGACCCGCCTTTTAAGGCAACCAACTTTTAAGTTGACCACTTCTTAAGGCAATTCAATATGTAGATCAATTTGATATTTTATACAAACTCATTAATGGTTATATTGCATTTGAGCGGTATTACTTTAATACTCATAGTTTCTGATATTTTTGTGATGAAATTTAAACTGTTTTTTCTATATTATTCTATATTCTATATATACGCGGTGAGGCATTTGTACTCCATCAACATTATTTCCAGAGACATAATTTTGTCTATTTTTCTAGCGCATTGCGCACAAAAGCAAGGGAACGATGGGAGCACCAGAACTCTGCTCACATCGTGTCGTTTCGTACCGCAAGCTGCAAGTAGTAAGTCTGTGATAAGCGGAATAACGCTACGCTTTCCACTCACGGGACGGAAGGGCAATCCCGACCGCTTTTATATATACTGTATTGTCATGCTTGGGTCACAAATTTGCACAGAAACACAGGAGGTTGCAGACAGGAACTTTATTCAAACAATGCAAACGAACATTTGTCTCTTTTTCAAAAGTTTAAACGTAGTCTCTATGACAAGACAGAGATGACAGACAGAGAAAGAGAGAGAGAGAAAGAAACAAAACAATCAATTCCAATACTGACAGGTGCATTTTAAGTATACGGAGTACCGCGGGAGAGGTTTATCACGCGACAGAGCGTAAATAAGGTAAGGAGCAATATGAAGGTAGTCTGTCAAAGATTTTTGGGTGTTTTCCCAGGAACGTCTGTATTCTGTGAAGGTGCGATCAATCCCCCCTACACACACACACACACACACACAAACACACACACACACCCTTCCCTCAGCTTTGTTCACATTATCGTGAATCAAGCGACTCTCCAAACCAGGTTCAAACAGGCGTGACAATACGTCTGTGTTAACGTGCTCAGAGCCAGCTCGATGCCTGACTGTAAAACTGTAAGGTTGTAAGCCCAAAATCCATCTCATGAGACGAGAGTTTGTATGTCACTGACGGTATAACCATTGAAGTGGAGCATGACCAGTCACTAATGTGAAATTTCGACTCCATAAGTAATAACGTAGCGCTTCCACAGCCCATTTAATCGCCAAGCATTCTTTCTCGAAAGTCGAATAACTGCGTTCCCTATGATGCAGTTTCCTACTCAGATGTGTGATAGGGTGCTCTTCTTAATCAAAAACCTGGGACAGGAGGGCGCCTACACCAAATACACTTGCGTCCGTCTGTAGAACAAAATCCTCAGAGAAATCGGGATTGCGCAAAACCGGATAAGAAGACAAAGTAGTTTTCAAATCACAAAAGGAACGTTCACAAATTTCTCTCCATAAAATAGGGTGGTTTTTCCTGCCTCAAGTAAGATCTGAAAGAGGAGCAGCCCTATGTGCAAAGTCAGGGTTGAATCTTCTGTAATAACCAGCAAGCCCAAGAAAAGCGCGTATCTGTTTTCTGCGTTTTTGGCCGGGGGTAAGCAAGCATCTCTTCCACTTTTGTTAACTGTGACCGAAGTAATCCCCTGCCCATGGAATTGCCTAAATAATGAGTCTCAGACATACCCAGATTACACTTCTTAGGGTCAGCAGTCAAACCAGCCTGTCTCAAGCTTTCAAGGACAGCCTGAAGACGTTCTAAGTACGAATGCCAATCATTGCTGAAAATTACGACATCATCAAGGTATGCCCCGGAATATTCAGAATGAGGGCGCAAGATCTGATCCATCATACACTGGTAAATTAGAGGTGCCCCATGAAGACCAAACGGGAGTCTAGTAGATTCATAAAGTCCATCAGGAGTCGCAAATTCTGTTTTCTCACAACTTTCAGCCTCTAGATGCATCTGCCAATAACCTTTCGTGAGATCTAGCGTGGAGATATTGGTCGCTTGACCCAGTTTTTCCAACAGCTCGCATTCCAAATTTTACACTTTAATCTCTTGAAGGAATGGCATGACTGGCAGGGGATTTACACTTCCTTGGCTGTTGTCTCTCAGACCCATGTTGCCATTGGTAACGATTTGACTGACTCACAAAAGACAGAATTGTTACCTTTGATTGAACGGAACACTGATGTCTTTTCAGACTTGCCAGGAAGAGACTAGCCTTGCAGAACATAAAATCACT
Organism: Polypterus senegalus; assembly: GCF_016835505.1. NCBI lineage: Eukaryota > Metazoa > Chordata > Cladistia > Polypteriformes > Polypteridae > Polypterus > Polypterus senegalus. The sequence goes on along the minus strand of NC_053159.1, from coordinate 110,293,425 downwards.
ACTGAACCCGGTGTCCGGGTACAGATGCGGCCGTTTCGGATCCCGGAAGCGCGACGAAATATTGTACGCGAAGAAGTCAGGAAGATGCTGGCATTAGGTGTAATTCGTGAAAGTAAAAGTGACTGGTGCAGTCCGGTCGTATTAATCCCAAAGCAAGACGGTTCGGTTCGCTTCTGTATCGATTTTAGGCGTTTGAATAAGGTCTCTAAATTTGATGCATATCCAATACCCCGTGGTTTGCGCCGACCTCGTATTCTAACCTTGTAATTTACCGGTCCCATATGCTCCTCAGTAATGGCGGGGCCCTCCCATTTAGCTAGAAATTTGTGCGGGTCAGACGGAACCAGTACCAAAACACGATCACCAGGTTTGAATTCACGGAGCTTACAGCACCTATCGTAAAGACGTTTCTGAGTTTCCTGCTCACGTTGTTGATGCTCCACAGCAATAGAAGAAAGCTTAGAAATTCTGTCTTGCAAAGAAACTACCCGATCTGCAAAGCGCCGTCCAAGAGCTGTTGTCTAGTTTCCTATCCATTCCTCTCGTTCAACATCCAGGATGCATCGCGGCCGCCTGCCAAATAACAACTCGAACTGACTCAAGCCAGTGGACACATGTGGCGATTCCCGCACCGCGAACATAACAATAGGCAGGACAGAGTCCCAGGATGTGGGATCATTATGAGCGACTCGCCTGATCATCTGTTTTAAAGTCTTGTTAAATTGTTCAGTCAAACCATTTTTCCGTGGATGGTAAACAGTGGTACTCAATTTCTTAATAGCAAAGCTGTCACAATTGTTTCATCACGCGAGAAGTAAAAGGTGTACCCTGATCAGTTAAAAATTCTCTAGGGATGCCAATACGAGTAAAAATCTCGCACAGAGCTTTGGCTACAGTGGAGGAATTGGCCTTTTTCAAAGCAGCCACCTCTGTATATCGTGTTGCATAGTCAACCAACACCAGCATATATTGATACTCATTTTTAGTCTTAGGCAAAGGGCCTACAATATCTAATCCCACCAGCTGAAAGGGAACTTCCAAAATAGGCATAGGACAAGGGGGAGCCCGAGGAGGTTTATAAGCGGAGACGATCTGGCAGTCAGGGCATGACGTATAGAACCGTTCAACACCTTTTCCCATATTCAGCCAATAAATCGTTTTGATAACCGATCTCTGGTCTTATCAGCCCCCAGGTGCCCTCCCAAGATATGAGAGTGGGTCAGCTGCAAAAGAACTTCCCTATGTACTTCAGGTACACTAGTTGCTCAATAAATTTGCTCATTCAACTCATATTGCTCTATAATTCTATAACTTCTTAAATCGTAGGCTGAGTGACTTGTTTTTCTCGTTATACTGTACACATTTCATTGTAATGCTGACCCTGTGTTAACATATATATGACAAATAAATTGAAATTGAACTGAATTCCCCCATTAAATAATCTGAAATCACTCTGAAAAGGCAACTGTCTTTTTCCAGAAGGCGTGGGTTTTTCAAGCCCCCGGATTCACGCTCTTGGTAATAGGAGTGCATATTTTAATGAGCTATCAGCATGCTGCAAGCGTACGAAATCCGACTGCTCGCCAGTGTTCGGTTTGTGTTCGGAGGCATTTGCAATCTGAGAAGATGTAGAAGGGCCTGCCTGTTATTACTTTTGGAAATTGGGTTGGGTGGGTGTCTTCCTCAGTCTCGCTGGAGAGATCTGGTTCAATATCTAATCGGGGCTCTACATTTTCCCCGACCGCCAACATCTTCTTTCAGCTCCACTGCCGAAATATCCGCGGCGACGTCCACGGCCTCCTCCTGCCTCCTCAGATACAGACTCCTCATCAATAACTGTATTCCCCGGAGGTGTTCCTGACGACATCCGATTGTCGGGTCCTAAAGCCTGTCGACGTTCCAGTCTTCGGTCAAAGCGACGAGTATGCCCAGGACGCTCTCTTGTAGGTTGTAAAACAGCATACGGGGCACCAAATCCACCGCTTTTTCTCCAAGCGGTCTGAGAACCTTCTAAGCGTTTGGCCACAATTGGTAATGATTCAACATTATGACGAATAAACTCATCTCGGAGCACTGCAGGTATCCCGGCCAGTATTATATTCATGACAACTTTTTCCACAACTCGCTCCATCTCGTCTCCTTCAAACCAGCAATGTACCTTATGAATCAAATCTTGAATTTGCGCACGGATGGGACCGTCCATGTTCAGTCTCCAGTCATTAAGTGCAACACCTTTAGCCACAAAGGTCGTAGTCTTAACAACCTGCCGCTTCAGGAAATCATAATCGCCTAGCTTATCACGAGGCACATTCCGTAAGGAAAGTAAGGCATCCCCAGACAAAAAAGGGGTGATGATAACGGCCCAGTTTCGTTTGTCCCATCCCAACAAAGTAGCCACTTGCTCAAAAGCTAAAAGAAACATCTCTGGGTCATCGGAAGGACCCATCTTCGTCAGCACATTCTTAGAATTTTCAGGAAGAGGAGGAACCGGATCATCCTCCGGATCGTGAGGAAGCGGGACATTCTGAGCGAATTGAAATAACTCTTCGGCATTCATCTGTGCAACCACTCCTGGTACCACTTGCCACGCTTGGGTCACAGATTTGCACTTAAGCACAGGAGGTTCGAGGCAGGAACTTTATTCAAACACTGCAAACGAACATTTTTCTCATTTTCAAAAATTTAAACGTACTCTCGATGACAGAGAAAGAGAGAGAGAAAGAAGCAAAACAATCAATTCCAATACTGACAGGTGCTGTACATGCATTTAAGTATGTGGAGTACCGCGCGAGAGGTTTATCACGCGACAGAGCACAAATGAGATAAGGAGCAATGTGAAGGTAGTCTGTCAACGTTTTTCAGGGGTTTTCGCAGCAACGAAGGGTGCGATCAGCCCCCCAGCTCACTATACACACACACACACACACACACACACATATATATATATATATATATATATATATATATATATATATATATATATATATATATCAACATACATTTATAGTTTACACGACAGGGAAACAAGTTTTACACTAAAAGTCTGAAACCGTTTGGCCACAGAATTAATTTTACACCACATAACTGAATTTCTCTTACCACAAAATGTTTGTAAAACCTTATCCTTACCCATTCTACTTATCTTCAGCTCTTATGTGTTCACAGGCGTCCTCCATTCCTTGAAGAAGGGACACATGCTGATGTGGATTCTGATCACACACCTTCCAATGTCATGAGGAAACAAATTCCTCAATGAGATTCAAAATTGGAGAATATGGTGGAAGGTGTAAAACAGAGAAGGATGGGTTTTCAAGGAACCAGATATGAATGTCTGCTGCTCCATGAAAACTTTTATTGTCACTGAAAACTGTGCAGTGTATCTCTTGTCTCTACTTACCCTCCACTGCTCCTTCACATCTCAGGAATTGACTCCTCCTGGACTTGAGCCTGTGGGATGAGATTGCATGAATCACTGAGACAAAACTACCACTTCCCTCCACACCACCTGTCCTGGTGTGACAAGCCCTCTTGATTTTTCACTATTTCTCCATATAGAATATTTATTTTCATTTGTATGGAAGCGCACCAGAAATAAAAGTGCACATTCCATTTCACAAATTAAAGTTTGCAGTTTTGATAACTGTCCAGGATCACAAACAGTCTCACTAATATCAAAGTGTTAAAAAATTACTCTTTAGATGCCTAGTGCCCAAAAGATTACAATCATATTTTCATGCTCACATTGCTCAACAAATAAGGCAAGTTTGTGAAAAAGATTATGACCTAATCCACTGATCATTTAGACAATAACAAATATGTTATAAACAAATTTGACATGGCTGGGAATTGAACCCATTACTAGTACTTTAAGGCCAGCTATGCTAACCACTACTCCATATCTTGGTGTAGAGTTTTTCTTGGATAGCTCACATCTTCCTATTTTTTGTCAATCACAAAATGGCCTCCATTTGCCTCCAAACAGACTGAAAATGAGGTATGAACTCCACACAAATATGAGATAACGTTAAACAATTCTCTGCCACTCCAATCCCTTTGTTCAAATACCACAGTCTGATGTACTGTAACAACTGAGACAGGAATATACACCAGTTATGGTAGTGTAGTGGATAGCATACACGCCTATCAACTTGGGGGTTGTAAGTTCAATTTCCATACCTAACAGTCCAAATCTTTGTAAATAAAAATGTTCTTTCAAACACCTGTAATTATTTCACGCCACTTTTTGTGGGGTTTTCCATGACTATAACAACATTTCGTAAGAACAGTCCAGTGAGATTTCAAGAAATGGTCAGACTAGACACAAACCTACAGTGTTCTCGAAATCTATGTGATCTGCTAAACATTTTATGTAACCTGAGCCATTTCTGTGAAAATAATTTTTGCCAGTACCAGAACATACTTGCCTTCATTTTGTAACGAGAATCTCAATTTTACAGACAGATCATCAATTACAAAATAGTTCATATTTGTTTTATTTTACTAGTGAGAAAACAACTTTTTGCACAATTATAAAAATAATAATGAGCTTGAATGTTTGTAATTATTGACTTGTGCAATTATATCTCTTTAAAGGTAGAACCACCACAAACTTTTCCAATACTATAACTGCCAAGCCTACACCAAGGGACATCTGAATCCTTTTCTTCGCACTAATGGTCCATCAGCTTGGCATCGTCATAACACATCCCTACTGCCCTGCGTCCAAAGGTCACAGATAGCCTAATGCTATATGGTGTGTGCATTTCTAGGCACACACCATATCCTGTTCATAAAAATTTTCACTTACATGTTCAAGTTCAAGCACTTTATTGTCATTGTGTAACACAACGAAATTACTTTTTGTGACAGCCCCAAGGTGCATTTAAAGAAAAGTCAAATAATTCCAAATATGTCATATACAGTGTTCAAGTAACCAGAGCAAATTATTATTGCTCAAAGTACAGCAGCATAAATTGTTATTGCACCTGTTAATGTATATAGTACATTACATATTCCATATTGTAATACATTAGTATATTGCACATTACCTATATAGCTTATTGCACATGTTCAATTAAAAATGATCTCAGACTGTGGAGATTCAGAGTTCAGAAAGTGTATGCGTACACGGATTGACCTAAAGCGTCTTCCTGACGGGAGGAGCTCAAACAAAGAATTTCCAGGATGAGTTTTATCCTTGAGAATGTTTTTGGCCCTTCTCACACAGTGAGTCTTATACAAGAGTTCAAGTGATGGCAGTTCAGTCCCAATAATGACCTCTGCTGTTTTTACGACCCGCTGCAGGGCTTCTTTAGCAACCTTGGTGCAGCTGTTATACCAGGCCATCATGCAGTTTGGCCATCATGCAGTTAGTTAAGATGCTCTCTATAGTGCATCTATAGAAATTAATAACCAGCAGTTTCTGGGGGAGGTCAGCTCTCCTTAGCTTCCTGAGAAAATAGAGGCGTTGTTGTGCTTTGCCTATTATAGCCAAGTTGTTGTCAGCACAGGACAGGTCCTCTGAGATGGTGACTCCTAGAAACTTAAAGCTGGAAACTCTCTCCACAGACTGTTATCGGACTGTGATTGGTCTTTTTAGTGGTCCTAAAGTCCAGAATAACTTCTTTGGTCTTTTTGGTATTTAAGACCACGTTGTTGGTGTTGCACCATGCTGTCAGATTCTGAACCTCTTTCCTATATGCAGCTTCATTGTCCTCTGTTAACATACATTTTAAATCAAAAGCAAAAAATATGTAACTTCAGGATTGTGCAACCATGGGGCAGAAAACTGCTTATTACTGAAAAGTAAAAATAACACATTTCATTCAGCTGGGCAATTAAAAATAATATATGATTTAGAAGCGAATTATTTTGTTGTAATTTTTTTATGAGGACACTTCAAAAGTTTTCTTTTATTTTCTTTTGTGTACATTCTGTAATTTTAGACTGCTTGATCCTACCAGTTACGAGAAAGACCAAAAGGGATCCTGTGACACAAGTTGCTTTTCAAAGTTGCTCTCGAACTCAGTATAAGACTACCTCAGACTTAAATCATTAACAGCAAACTTGACATTTGTCAGTCTGCTGGTAGCATAAAATATTGAATTAAGTCAAAATATTTGTCTGGATACAGCCTGTAATTAGTTTATAAAGTTAAAGCTGAGCATTTAGGTAAATGAAAGGCTTCATGATGGACTGAGTATGAACTGTGTTTAAGTTCTGTACTGCTTCGGTACTTTATCAGTGTGTGTCTCCATGACCATCTTGTGTGTCCATTCACAGTGGGCTTCAGCTCCTGTCTCATTTTGAAGTGCAGCTGTTTAGAAAAAGCCAAGGACAGAGAGAAGCATGACATGTACACTTATGAAACAAAGATCTAAATATGCAATGGCAATTGGTATCAACTCTTCCAAGCTCTAGAAAAAAAATCTACTGCTAACCCAGCCACACAATGCATTTTCAGGAAAATAATGGACGACAGCAAATTATTTGGTAAATGTAGCACATTCACTGCCAAAAACATTTGACCGAATTTCACTGATCACCACTCTGGGCGAACAAGCAGATTTCTGCCACTTAAAGTCCATCCATCCATCCATTCATTATCCAACCCACTATATCCTAACTACAGGGTTATGGGGGTCTGCTGGAGCCAATCCCAGCCAACACAGGGAGCAAGGTAGGAACAAATCCCAGGCAGGGCACCAGCCCACTGCAGGGCACACACACACACACACACACACACACGCACTAGGGACAATTTAGAACCTGCATGTTTTTGGACTGAGGGAGGAAGCACATGCAGACATGGGGAGAACATGCAAACTCCACGCAGGGAGGACCCGGGAAGCGAGCCCCGGTCTCCTAACTATGAGGCAGCAGTGCTACCCACTGCACCACAATGCCACCCCTATATTATATTATATTATATTATATTATATTATATTATATTATATTATATTATATTATATTATATTCCTAGCTGTTCTACCCAACTTCACCCAACATTGTTGTGTTGTCAAGCACATGAGCATGAGGTGTGTCTCATGGGTGTTGGGTTGACTACTGTTATGGGGAAGGATTTGAATGTGACACCATGATTAACCAGTTTCTGTTTGCCTTAGATGGGAGAAGAACTATCCATACCACTAATGAGGTCATTTTTGCCAAAGATCACCTCTTCTGCATCTGCTCAAACATAAATGCCGCCACCGACAGGAAGAGATTGTCATTTGAGATTGGACCGTTGCTGGAGAAGATGTCATATATATCAAAGTATATCATGGTACTCTATACTCCAAGAGGGCCCCCCTCTGTTCCCTGAACAATTAAGAAATCAGACTTACAGTTATCTTACTTTAGACACTAAATTGTGTGCCACTTTTTCTGTGCTTTGAAAAGAATCAGGTTCTAAAAAACAGTAAGTTCACTTTTTGTAAAATTTTATAATTTATTTTTTGTTTTTTACATTTTCCTGTCTTGTTGGTGATCTCCCATTATCTTCCAGGATGCAATGACCATGACTGGACATGGCATCCTGAATAATGGGTATGAAAAGTGTGATACCATTGTGGCCATTTTGTCTCAAAAGAAGGTCTCTAAAATATCATTAGCTCATCAAAATCTGCTCAGAAATGCAGACTCAGTCAGACTGATGTTTCTTTGCTACGCTGTTTTTGGAACCTTATTTACATGTAATTTTGCATCACATTTACATCTCATGTGTTTGTGCTGTTTTTCAACTGTTTGTTTGGTATCAGCAATTTGTTATTTGTGCTCACTAGTGATGAGCAGGCCCAGTAGAATTATTTTTGCCCTGAGTTTGGCAAAATTGAGGAAATGTTTGTAAACTTTGCAGAATTCTGTCAAACGCATTGAAGTCCATGGGTGAAGATAAACTGATCTTGAGTGGATAATAATGGTGCAATAGTCTTTTAACTGTTCCTGAGGTCTGGTGGGGGTTGAATTCGGTTTTGTTATGTTCAGTCTCTTTTTGTTCCTTTTTTCTTTTTTTGACTTTCAGGTGATTTCTTTTTCTTTTCATCTTTATTTTTCTAGTTTGACTGTGAAATCATTTGTTGTATAAGTTGCCTTTGATTGTATGTGTAACAGGTTTATAAAATAAAAAGTTTAGTTGTTTGGAGCTTCACCAAATCCTGGTAACATTTATTGTGTTGTATGTTTTCCTGTTGTGTTCCTGTTATATTTCCCTACTCTGTTTGTTGTGATATGTTACGTCATCAGCATGAGCCTCTCTCAGTATTCGTTGTGTTACAGTGAGAGGAGATAAGCACGCTGTTATTCTCTGTATGGTAAAATTAATTAAATTATTTTAAATTGTTTGGGTTCATTTTTTTTGTATATGACAGTAATTGTAATATGATTTTTGTTGTATACAGTTGTTGTTTTGAATGCTTTTCTATTAATTTCGGTTATATGTTAATGTGAGCATTCAACAGCCTTTCCATGTGGTTTTCTTTTGTTAATAGAAGGAATCACAGAGCTTGAACTGTCACTTATTATGTTCTCTGTTTAATATTTCAGGTATGTTATTTTTTTATTTGTATATTGAGCTATGCGTGGTTATGTATGTTGTGGCAATTTAGATTGAGCAGTATTTGTTGTGTTACTGTGAGAGGAGGAGGAATCACATAGCTTGAATTGTCACTTTTTTATGTTCTCTGTTTAATATTACAGACCATTAATATATATCAAAAAAAGATCAAGTATTAAAGGGTGTTTGCATTATTCTTTCGTGCTGGTTTGTACGGCACATTGCATATACACTCACCTAACGGATTATTAGGAACACCATACTAATATGCTGTTTGACCCCCTTTCGTCTTCAGAACTGCCTTAATTCTACGTGGCATTGATTCAACAAGGTGCTGAAAGCATTCTTTAGAAATGTTGGCCCATATTGATAGGATAGCATCTTGCAGTTGATGGAGATTTGTGGGATGCACATCCAGGGCACGAAGCTCCCATTCCGCCACATCCCAAAGATGCTCTATTGGGTTGAGATCTGGTGACTGTGGGGGCCATTTTAGTACAGTGAACTCATTGTCATGTTCAAGAAACCAATTTGAAATGATTCGAGCTTTGTGACATGGTGCATTATCCTGCTGGAAGTAGCCATCAGAGGATGGGTACATGGTGGTCATGAAGGGATGGACATGGTCAGAAACAATGCTCAGGTAGCCCGTGGCATTTAATCGATGCCCAATTGGCACTAAGGGGCCTAAAGTGTGCCAAGAAAACATCCCCCACACCATTACACCACCACCACCAGCCTGCACAGTGGTAACAAGGCATGATGGATCCATGTTCTCATTCTGTTTACACCAAATTCTGACTCTACCATTTGAATGTCTCAACAGAAATCGAGACTCATCAGACCAGGCAACATTTCTCTAGTCTTCAACTGTCCAATTTTGGTGAGCTCGTGCAAATTGTAGCCTCTTTTTCCTATTTGTAGTGGAGATGAGTGGTACCCGGTGGGGTCTTCTGCTGTTGTAGCCTATCCGCCTCAAGGTTGTGCGTGTTGTGGCTTCACAAATGCTTTGCTGCATACCTCGGTTGTAACAAGTAGTTATTTCAGTCAAAGTTGCTCTTCTATCAGCTTGAATCAGTCGGCCCATTCTCCTCTGACCTCTAGCATCAACAAGGCATTTTCGCCCACAGGACTGCCGCATACTGGATGTTTTTGCCTTTTCACACCATTCTTTGTAAACCCTAGAAATGGTTGTGCGTGAAAATCCCAGTAACTGAGCAGATTGTGAAATACTCAGACCAGCCCATCTGGCACCAACAACCATGCCACGCTCAAAATTGCTTAAATCACCTTTCTTTCCCATTCTGACATTCAGTTTGGAGTTCAGGAGATTGTCTTGACCAGGACCACACCCCTAAATGCATTGAAGCAACTGCCATGTGATTGGTTGATTAGATAATTGCATTAATGAGAAACTGAACAGGTGTTCCTAATAATCCTTTAGGTGAGTGTATATCACAATGCAGAATCTTTTAGGGTTAACCAAATCCAAAGTCCAGGATGCTACAGTACAGCTCGTGCGGTGGAGACCGGTTACATATGCAATGTTATTTTCTTCAAATAAAATGTATAAAAAGTGTTCCTGAGGTCTAGGGAAGCATTTCCCAACTGCCATTTTATTATCATGCATATCTTTGGGTGTATGGGAGAAAAATTCATGAAGACGTTGGAAGAACACGTAAACTGTATGCAGACAACGACTGAACACAGCATTCAATTTAGGATGCTGAATCCATGAGATGGCACTGCTAAAAACTGCTCCACTGTGCCACTATATGAATTACGTTATATTACATTGATCAGCCACATCATAAAACCACTGACGAGTAAAGGGATTATCACTGATTAATTAATTACAATGGCATCTGTCAATGGTAGGATATACAGTACAGTACAGTACTAGCCATCCCCCGCGGCTTCGCCCACATATGAGGGCCCCGCCCAGCTCTCTACTCCTGATGTCACTCTTCCCCCTGCCCACGACCCGCAGCCTGTGTGTCGAACTATGATTCTTAGCACAATGAGAGAAGTCGCAAAATCAACCAGAATGTTCAATGCAAATTATAGAAAAAAAAATTGAAATATGTTAAGTAGTTCTCTCGTTCGCTAACTAAGCGGAGTTAAGGTTACACCCTGAGGCAGACGCGTGAGTGAGGAGGGCCCTGCCCCTCTCTCCGGTGCCCGATGAGTCTCTCTCGGATTCGTTCTAATAAATCGGTACCACAAGTGAACTATGATACTTAATGCGATGAGAAAGTCGCAAAATCAACGGAATGTTCAAGCAAATTATAGAAGAAAAAGCCGATCTAAATATATTAAGTAGTTCCCTCGTGAAAAGCGGACAGAAATACTATAAGAAAATTCGCTCTTGGACCACAACATTTTTAAAACTGTTTCTTAGGGAGCACCTATGAGCCAAGAGTAACCTACATTCCAAATATCAAGTCCCAAGTCCTCATGGTTCGGGAGATTTCGTGATGAGTGCGTCAGTGGTATTTGGCTTTTATATATATAGATTAGACAGCATGTGAACAGTCAGCTTTTGAAGATGATGTGGTAACAACAGGAAAAATGGGTAAGGATAAGGATCTGAGTGATTTTAACACAAAATAAACTATGATGGCTGGATGACTGGGTCTTGTGGGGTGTTACATTTTATGCAACGGTTTGTACCTCCGATACTGGCAACAGGGTCACAGGCACCCATGGCTCATTGATGTGTGTGGGGAGTGAAGGCCAGTCTAATTCACAGAAGAGCTACTGTAGCACAAATTACTGAAAAACTTAATGCAGGCCATGAGAGAAAGGTGTCAGAACACACAGTGCATTCCCCTATCCACCGCTGAAAGTACCTACAATGGGCATGTAAGCATCAGAATCGGACCATGGACCAATGGAAGAAAGTGACATCATCTGATGAATCACGTTTTCTTTTAAATCATATGGATGGTTGGGTGCATGCGCATTATTTACCTGGGGAAGAGATGGCAGCAGGATGCACTACAGAAAGAAAGCAAGCCAATGGAGGCATTTTGATGCTCTGGGCCATTTACTGCTGGGAAACCTTTGATCCTGGCATGCATCTGAATGTTCCTTTGACACATATCAAATACCTAAATGTAGTTGCAGATCACTGACATCCCATTGTGGCAATGGTTATCCCTGATGGCAGTGGCCTCTTTCAGCAGTACAATGCACCCTGCCATACACAAAAACTTGTTCAGGAATTATTTAAGGAACATGACAAAGAGTTCAAGGTGTTGAGTTGGTGTCCAACTTCTCCAGATCTCAATGCAATCAAATGTCTGTGGGAAATGCTGGAAAAATAAGTAAATCCATGAAGGCCCCACCTCACAACTTAGAGAGCTTAAAGGATCAGCTAAGAAATCAAATTAAATTAAATCAATCAATTAAATTAAATCAAATTAAAGGATCATCTTGGTACCAGAAACCATAGGACACCTTCAGAGGTTTTGAAGAGACTCAATGAGTCAGAGCTGTTTTGGTGTCTTGAGGGGGACCTACACAGTATTAGACAGGCAGTTTTAATGTTGTGGCTCATCGGTGTAATATTATATTATATTATATTATATTATATTATATTATATTATATTATATTATATTATATTATCTGCGGTGGGTTGGCGCCCTGCCCGGGATTTGTTCCTGCCTGGCGCCCTGTGCTGGCTGCTAATTCTTACTGTTAATTAAACCCGTTATTTAATTCCATGGCTTGTTGCTGCTCTCATTCTGCCACAGTACACATTTCGAAAACTGTTTTTCTTTTCTTTCTAAGAGCACCGTCAAAATGTTTTGGTGACCTGAGAGATCAACCAGACCAAGACCATCACCTCTCTTTAATTTCAGATATTGTGTAATGGGCACAGAGGAGCTGGGGGGTATTTTTCATACGTGGATTACTCGTTTAGCCGGATGTAATTGTTGACGATTTGGCATGATCCTGGATCTGTCGGTTTTTCAAAACTCTTGCTGGATGTGTTGTCATAGCAGCACATCCAAATCCTCAAACCTGCTCGGAGCAGGTTTGTTCTATGTAAAAAAGGATTAGCTCACACACTTAATCAGTTTCCGTGCATGGAATTCATTCAGTCATGGCTTTGCCGTTTATGAATGAGTGACCATTTGATATTGGTGCGCAAATTAAAAGAAGAGAATTTCATATAGAGAGGGTTTTGCGCGATCTGCAAGATCCTTTATTGCTCCCGGAGGAAATTCTTTTTGAAAGATAACACTTTAACTGAGGGGGAATATTGTACCTCTAAGATGTATTAGCACCTTATATTCGAAGTCAAACTAGACGAAGTCGGGGTCTCACAACCACACAGATGGTATGCATTACTTTGAGTTCTCTTGCATGCGGCACTTTTTTATAAACTGTAGGCAATGCGGAAAATCTATCTAAAAGTGCAGTTTGCCAGGCAATTCATAAAGTCTGTTTGGCTCTGAAATATTTCCTTCAGGTTTTCATGGTGTTTCCTGGACACCTGCGTGTGCAGACAATAAAAGAAGCGTTTCATGCCATTGCAGGTACTCAGACAAAAACACCCACAATTCCATAAAGAATCTCACAATCAGCCTAACATTCTCATTACCCAGGAATTCCAAATGCGATTGGGGCACATGGGACTGATCAGAGTGGAGTTTGATCAAACATTATTTGGAAAATGTACCTCTCATCCTGATGAATAATCAGACACAGTGTCTTCATCAAATATTTGACCTTCATCAATACCTCGTTGGTCAGACACAAGTTCTAGGGATATGACATTCCCTGCAACTGACCTAAAAAAAAAAATGCCCTCAGAAACAGGGCGATGGGCATTTTGCTGGAGAGCCAACTCTTCTGCAGGGGTTAGGTCTGGACCGCTTGGACCTCCACCTGCTTTTTGCTTGTCTGCCTTCTTATTTGCTTTAAAATCAATATTTTTTATATATGATTCTTTATGACAACAATTCTTTAAATAGTTATATATACCAATATTTACCAGTTTGAAGTATATTCTTGTACTTCACTTTAACCTGTTCCCATGTTCTCCTTGGGCTCACGTTTGATCTGGAATTATGACATATTAAATAATAATTAATCTGACACATAGGAAATGAAATGCTGCATTCAGTAAGTACAATGCACACTACTTAGTGTTTAATTTGTCTGCCACTTTTTGCCAGGCGTCTTTTCTGGTTTGGGCAGCTTTTGCAGTGTTACCCCTTGTGCATATTAAATCTTGAAATTCTTCATATTGATTTGAGGGATTCCTTTTCATTGGTAACTTAGACTTCCAGTCTTTTGGTGTTGTACTTTTCAGGTCTTTACTGGGTGATAGTTTAGGGCTCTCTCGCTCCCTTGTACCCTCAGACCACACATCAGCCACCAGATAAAAGTCCAAAGATGAATATTTATTATAATAATAAAGTGCACAAAGCTCCACCACTCCACTATAATCAATAACAATAACCACTTAAACAATCCTCCAATCTCCCAGACGCTTAGCCACCCTGCCTCCCAACTCAGCTCGCCGTCTGGGAGCTCCCATAATCCTTTTACATTCCCTGACCCGGAAGTGTTCCAACCCCCAGTCCATGTTCTCATATCACTTCTGGGTCAGATAAAAAAGTCCTTTTCTTCACCCCGGAAGGACGTCATTCCCCTTGTCCATGTGACTCGGACGTACTTCCGGGGCATAGGGAAAATAAACACTGTTCCTCCCTGCAGCGTCTCCTAGCGCCCCCCATGGTGTCCAGCAGGGCTGTGAATAAAGACTCCAATGTCCATGATGCCCTGCTGGTCTTCAGGGCACCTCCATACTGCAGGGAGCGCTCCACCTGGTGGCGTGGGGGTATTGGCCGGGATAAACAGCCAGCCATACATCACAACTGCAATTTGCCTGAATAGGTTTATTTTAATAAAATTAACCTTTGCTGACATAATTCCAAATGTGCAATTTGGTCTCTTAGTGGCAAATGCATTTTGGAAGTAGTTTAGTTGCTACTTCAATGTTTACAACTAAGTGATTTCAATGATGGTTGATGTGGCTTTGTAAGATTGTGAAGATGTCTGATGGGATACAATGGAGGGTAACCATTTTGCATCTTAGTGACTCGCACAACAAGCTGAAGACGCATTTTAAGTAATTACAAGATCATGACCCAAAAGCTGCCAATGTCTGGTGTCAAGTGCCAGTGTTAAATTGGGGAATGTGTCCATGCATCAGTGATTGTGCCAGTGGTATTTTGCCTCATTGTCTACAGATGGCTCCAGCTCCACTGAATCAACAAATAAATAAATAAAATCCAGAAAATGGACTAAAGTGTCGAACCACACATAAACTGAAATGTGTATTTTTTTTTAAACTGTAATGTTTTCACGTAAAATCCATCCAGCAGTATGACAAAAAATGTATATTTACTTACGTGGCTGATGCCTTTATCCAAGGTGACTTACAACATTTATGATAAAACTGGTTACATTTCTTTTGTTTTTCCAGTTGGAGTGCAGGCAGGTCAAGTGACTTGCTCAGGGTCAGAAAGTGTCAGAAGCGAGATTTAAACCCACAGCCTCAGGGTTTGAAGTACAACAACAACATTTATTTATATAGCACATTTTCATACATACGATGTAGCTTAAAGTTCTTTACATGGTGAAGAAAGAGAAAAAAGACAAAATAAATAGCAATTAAAATTAGGGAACACTAATTAACACAGAATAAAAGTAAGGTCCGATGGCCAGGCAGGATAGAATAAACAAAAACCAAAAAACTCCAGACGGCTGGAGAAAAAAATGAAATCTGCAGGGGTTCCAGACCACGCGAACGCCCAGCCCCTCTAGTCATTCTACCTAACGTAAATGGCCTCAATCAGTCCTCATGGTATTCAGGGTTCTCATGGAAGAATTTGATGATGACGGTCATGTGGACTTCTGGCCTTTAATCCATCAATGTAGGGACATCATGGTGCTTTGATTAGGTGGTGGTGGCGCAGATCAGCACCACAGAAAAGCGGAAAAAGAACAGAAGAGAAAGGAGGGGTTAATATGGATTTTGAATATGAATACCACAAATAATAATGATAATTAATTGAATATACAGAGCAA
The DNA here is from genome assembly GCF_016835505.1 of Polypterus senegalus. Classification (NCBI taxonomy): domain Eukaryota; kingdom Metazoa; phylum Chordata; class Cladistia; order Polypteriformes; family Polypteridae; genus Polypterus; species Polypterus senegalus. The sequence goes on along the minus strand of NC_053159.1, from coordinate 110,277,760 downwards.
CAGGATTAAACTAAGATGAAGCTATGAGAAAGCTATGTTAAAGTAATGTTTTTTCAGCAGTGTTTTAAAGTGCTCCACTGTATTAGTCTGGTGAATTCCTATTGGCAGGCTATTCCAGATTTTAGGTGCATAACAGCAGAAGGCTGCCTCACCACTTCTTTTATGTTTAGCTCTTGGAATTCTAAGCAGACACTCATTTGAAGATCTAAGGTTACGATTTGGAGTGTAAGGTGTAAGACATTCCAAAATATAAGATGGAGCGAGATTATTTAAGGCTTTGTAAACCATAAGCAGTATTTTAAAGTCAATTCTAAATGACACAGATAACCAGTGTAGTGACATCAAAACTGGGGTGATGTGCTCAGATTTTCTTTTCCAAGTTAAGATTCTGGCAGTTGCATTCTGCACTAGTTGCAATCGATTGATGTCTTTTTTTGGTAGTCCTGAGAGGAGTGTGTTACGGCAATTTAGCTGACTGAAAACAAAAGCGTGAAATAATTTTTCAGCATCTTGCAATGTTATAAAAGGTCTAACTTTTGCTATATTTCTTAAGTGAAAAAATGCTGTCCAAGTAATCTGATTAATATGTGATTTAAAATTCAGGTCAGAGTCAATAGTTGCTCCTAAATTCTTTATCTCAATCTTGACTTTTAATCCTAATGCATCAAGTTTATTTGTAATAACCTCATTATATCCATTATTGCCAATCACCAAAATTTCTGTTTTCTCTTTATTTAGTTTGAGAAAATTACTACTACAAGTGAGACATTGTGTCAGTGAATCAAGAGAGTCGGGGTCATCAGGTGCTATTGATAAATTCAGCTGTGTGTCATCAGCATAGCTATGGTAGCTCATACCTAGCATAAACAAGAGGGGTGCCTCACGCCTGGACAAACTGGTGAGGAAGGCAGGCTCTATTGTAGACATGGAGCTGGACAGTTTGACATCCGTGGCAGAGCGACGAGCACTGAGCAGGCTCCAGTCAATCATGGAGAATCCACTGCATCAACTGAACAGGAGATCGTTCCTCCCCAACACTATGCGACTCTTCAATTCCACCCGGGGAATATTAATTACTAATTTAATATTGTTCTTTATCAGTATGCTGCTGTTAAGAGTATGTGAATTTCCCCTTGGGATTAATAAAATATCTATCTATCTATCTATCTATCTATCTATCTATCTATCTATCTATCTATCTATCTATCTATCTATCTATCTATCTATCTATCTATCTATCTATCTAAATCGAAAAGAGCAGTGGACCCAGGATAGAGCCTTGCGGAACACCATATAGAATATCATGTGTCTTTGAAGTATAATTACCACAACTAACAAAGAATGCCAGGTAGGATTCAAACCAATTTAAGACACTGCCAGAGAGGCCCACCCATTGACTAAGGTGATTTCTAAGAATATTATGATCAATGGTATCAAATGCGGCACTCAGATCTAAGAGGATGAGAACAGGCCTCTGTCTGCATTTATAAAATAATAAAAAAAACAACCATTCACTGATTTTCTAATCCTGTTTCTAAACAATCACATTCAATATATATGCCTGAAAAATCACATTCCAGTTAAGAAATAAAAAAATGTAACAACGCAGTCAGCTTGTGTTTTGAAGTTGTCCATAGCTGTATGCTTTCTTCATTAACAAATGAGTTCTTGCAAGTATGTTAAATAAAAACAAAACAAAAATTAATTCTGACAAGCACATTTTTCTCTTTATTATTATGTTTTTGTTAATTTCCTGGAATTTTAAGTTTTTGTTTTTTATTAAGGAGTTTGGGTTTGTGATAAAGAGCTGTAAACAACGTACTTGACAGTCATTCAGTGCTCACTGGAATGCTGTTTTGAAAAAAGACACCTTTCAGCTGATTTGGACCATCAGATTTACTTTCCAGAACCCTTCTGGGCAAAGTAGCTGTGACAGGCAAATATCAAAGCCTCTACAAAGATGATGAATTCCTCGAAGTCCACTTCTGAGTCTCCATTGTCGTCTAAGTCCTTCAAGATCTACTGCATCTTTGTCATTAATACTCGATAAAGAAAGAACATTTAATGTAGGGGGTGTAATTATTTATAAAGAAACTTTTACAAATCAAATCCACTTCAAGTTGTTAAATACAAAACAGAAGTGTTATTACAGAAATCATAATTTAATTTAAAATTGGAAATGAGCTGGAATATTCTGTTTTTCTTTAATATAATTAAATTTCGATATTGTCATTGTGAAACTCATATTTACTTCTTTGCAAGAAGAATTCAACATCCTAATTGTAAAATGCATCTCAGAGTAACAGACATCAAAGTCTTTTTTCTTTCAAACATTGAAGTTCAGTTCACTATTATAGTTCTTTTCTGTGTGTTGTCTATTGTAGTAAAGAAAGCAGTGGTGTCTTTATCGTGAAACTTCTGGTGCTGCACAAATTCACAAAATGTACAATTATATTAATTACTATGTACTCACGTATATAACATAATATAACATTCTCAGATCTGCTTAATCCAGTTCGGGGTTATATAAAGGCCATAGCTTATCCCAGTAGCACTGGGCACAAGACAGGAAACAGGCCTAGGCCAGATACCAGTATATTACTAGGCCCACCTACACTCACAAGGCCAGTTTAAAGTCAACAGTTAACCTGACCTGTAAAAATCTATGGATGTGGGAGGAAACTTGGCCACTAAGAAGTAAGCTCAAAGAGACACAGGCCCACTCATATTTATTTATATATTTATATTGTAGCAGTCAGCAGACTTCTCTTTACAGTAAGGGTTGCAAGGCAGCTTTGTCAACTCTTCACAGGCCAAATGGGAACTGGTTGAAGTGGTCCACTAAAAAGGGGGACTGTATCATTTAAAAAGCTTTTGGAGGATTTGAGAAACAGTGCAGAGACTTTCACACAGAAAGAGTAAATAAAAGACCCCTGCTTTTATCGCAGTAATTCTGAAGAATGTGACAACAGGTGATGATCCAGTACTGCCCGCTGTACTCATGTTATAGGGGAATAGCAGATTAGCCATGTCTTGTTCCCAGATTGCATTTGGCATTTCCCTTGGCTCATAACAACAGGAAAAGTGAACTAATCAGTCTAATTAGGCTTTTAGATTATAGCATTGCTGTTCTTTTTTTTTTCAATAAAAAGACCATTGTTGAGTTTAGCCACTATTAAGCATTTGCCTTATCGCAATATTTATACATGTTTAACATGAGGTGACAAACAAAATATAACAGATTTATTCAATGGAAAATAAATCGATAAGTACAAGCCACTGTATTTAGTTATATCCTGATATATAAACCTATAGAACTGAAAGAAGTTGTATTTTCCTCTTTATATTGAAATTAAATATTAATCTTATTTTAGGGATTTGAAAAGTCTATCCTGGCAGCAGCAGTGCTGGGTGGGATACCAACTTGGCCAGGGCATTAGTTTGTTGCCGGGCCCATTAACGCACACACCCACACTCACATACAACAGGACCACTTTAGAGTCAGCAAACAACTTGACCTACACATTTATGGGATGTGACAGTAAAACTGGAGCACCAGGGGAAAAATCACCACATCATAGGAAGACTCCAAACAGACAATGACTAAGGATGAAATTCAAAATCAGAGCACTGGACCTGTGAGGCAGCAGCTCTAATTGTGCTGCTACACTTCTACTTACAGTATGGTTATACAAGGTGCAACGCAAAAGGTTTTAGATGAGTTGTTTAAAAAGAGTACTGTGTGTTACATATAGCGGCCGACACCGTAACTACTTCATAGTACTATGCTTCACGTACTGTCGTACCACTCTCCAAGTTACTGCTGATCAATTGAATATTGGTAAGGAGATAGTTTGCTGGATTATAACCGAAGACTTAGGACAAAGAAAGATCTGTGCACGATTTGTTCCCTATACCTTGACCACAGAGAATAAACAAGAACCCATTGTTTACTGCCAGGTTCTTCTTTTAAAGATAAAATCAGAGAAACTTCATTTGGCCTAAAAGAAGGTATAACTGTGTGTCATCTGTGTATGTGTGAAAATTAACATGTTTTCTAATGATAGTTGAAACTATCAAAGTAATTAGCAAAACAAATCGAGTGGGCAAAAAAGAAAGGAAGGATGTGAAAGTTGGCTTTAGTACATTCATATTTATTCTAAAGAAAGGAAATGACAAAATTTGATACCCAAATTAAATTAATGTGCAGTACACTATTACTTCCTAAACATTACACTAAGGACTGAAGTAAAATAATTCACCAATCATGACACTTGGGGAAGTGGTGACATGTGGGGTTCATGGGGAAGATGTGCTCCACAAATGAAGAAAATAAAGGTTTTCTTTGTGCTTTTACATGTGCATCAGTGTGAGTCTGTGTCGAGTCTGGCGCAAAAAAGCGCCTATTTTACACTTGTCATTTTCTGGTAACCATGTCTTTGATATCTTGCAAAGCACTTTGAGCAATATTCTGTGTATGAAAATATGCTATAGAAATAAATGTTGTTGTTGTTGCTATGTTCCCAGTACCTGAAACCTTATAGTAAAAAATCAGAAAACCTCCAATTCAGTACTATTTTTATTGCATATAAATATCAATAATTCAGCATATACTTTGGATAATAGACAAAGTTGCTTCATAGGCAAAGTTGGTAGCCCATTCAACCAGAGCTAATGTGTCAAAGTCACTATGGTCTTTTTTACTGTTTATGTAGTGTAACAAACTACCTCACAGCTCCAGAGCCTTTTGTTTAGTTAATTAGTAAAGTTTAATTTATATGTAGTTTAAGTATTGACTAAATATACTGGCATGGAAACAGTCAAATTGTATGTTTCACTGAATCTTGATGTGAAAAGAATTTAACACATCCTATGCAGGGTACAAACACATCTCTGCACAAGTACTAATTCAATAAATATAGAAGGTTAAAAAATAAAACAGTAAATGTGAGATGTATAAATATCTGGGCACTCTCGCAATTAATTCATTAATATCTTTTTAAAAAGCCTTAAAACCTTAAGCCATCAGAAGACAATGACGGACCTTAATGAACTCTGTGCCTCTGTAACTTCGTAATACACCATATAGGATCCCATCCATATAAATATTTGTCGTGCTTGTCACCTTTCAGAACTCCACATAGGAACTCACTATCACCAGCACTAACACACTTATGGATGTCCCCAAGACACACAAAGGCTTAACACCCTTTGTTTATATACCACTTACCAATAAATGGAGTCTTCTACCACTCTTGCTCTTTCTATTGAGGTGTGACATCTCAGTCTTGATAAATCTGGAAGAATGAGGAATTGGCGCTCTCCCAGGCACCAGGTGGCCTAATATTTACTTTATTACTTCAGTCACTCAAAATATAAAGGAAAAACTATAGAAATGTAATAATAATAATAGTAATAATACATTTTATTTATTTGTAGGTGCCTTTCTAAACACTCAATGACACCAAATAATAGATATAACAGACATTAAACAAAAGAAATACAAAAATTAAAATCAGGCAGAACAATTATAATCAAAGAGAAAAAGCTGTCCTAAACAGATGAGTTTTAGGTTTAGATCTGAAAAGTGAGAATGAATCAATATTTCTAAGTTTGGATGGTAATGACTGAATGCTCTGCTCCCCATGGTGGTAAGATGGGTGAGGGGGACAGTCAAGTGAATGGAAGATGAAGATCTAAGGGTATGGGAGGAAATGGCAACATGGAGGAGGTCAGACAGATATAAAGGGGCAAGGTTGTGGATAGCCTTAAATGTTAACAGGAGAATTTTGAACTCAATACGGAAGCTGCTGCAAGATGGGAGTGATATGGTGAGTACAGGGGGTTCTAGTAATGATACGGGCAGCTGAATTCTGGACCAGTTGAAGCCCATAAAGAGATTTGCGAGAAAGACCAAAGAAAAGGAATTGCAATAATCCAGAAGAGAAGTGACAAGGCTATGAACAAGGATAGTATTTGTATGGGGAGCGAGGGAGGGGCGAATACTACTAATGTTATGCAAGTGGAAATATGCAGACCGGGAGATGTTATTGATGTGGGACTGAAAAGTAAGAGTACTATCAAGGATGACACCCAGACTCTTAACCTGTGGGGAAGGGGAAACAGAGGAATTAACAATAAAAAAAATTTAAAATAATCAGTTTTGGATAATGTTAATTTTGTACCAATGAGGAGAACCTCAATTTTACCACTATTTAATTTAAGAATATTTGAAGAAAACCAGGATTTAATTTCTGTTATGTAGTCAATAAGTGAGGATGGTGGAAAGGAAAACATATATTTCCTAGTGAGTTATATACAGTGGGATGCAAAAGTTTGGTCAACCTTGTTAATAGTCATTATTTTCCTGTATAAATCGTTACGATAAAAAATGTCAGTTAAATATATCATATAGGAGACACACACATTGATATTTGGGAAGTGAAATGAAGTTTATTGGATTTACAGAAAGTGTGCAATAATTGTTCAAACAAAATCAGGCAGGTGCATAAATTTGGGCAGCACAAAAAAGAAATGAAATCAATATTTAGTAGATCCGCCTTTTGCAGAAATTACAGCCTCTAAACGCTTCCTGTAGGTTCCAATGAGAGTCTGGATTGTGGTTGAAGGTATTTTGGACCATTCCTCTTTACAAAACATCTCTAGTTCATTCAGGTTTGATGGCTTCCAAGCATGAGCTCTCTTTAACTCACACCACAGATTTTCAATTATGTTCAGGTCTGGGGACTGAGATGGCCATTCCAGAACGTTGTACTTGTTCCTCTGCATGAATGCCTTAGTGGATTTTGAGCAGTGTTTCGGGTCGTTGTCTTGTTGAAAGATCCAGCCCCGGCGCAGCTTCAGCTTTGTCACTGATTCCTGGACATTGGTCTCCAGAATCTGCTGATACTGAGTGGAATCCATGCGTCCCTCAACTTTGACAAGATTCCCAGTCCCTGCACTGGCCACACAGCCCCACAGCATGATGGAACCACCATCATATTTTACTGTAGGTAGCAGGTGTTTTTCTTGGAATGCTGTGTTCTTTTTCCTCCATGCATAACGCCCCTTGTTATGCCCAAATAACTCAATTTTATTTTCATCAGTCCACAGCACCTTATTCCAAAATGAAGCTGGCTTGTCCAAATGTGCTTGAGCATACCTCAAGCGGCTCTGTTTGTGCTGTGGGCGGAGAAAAGGCTTCCTCTGCATCACTCTCGCATACAGCATCTCCTTGTGTAAAGTGCTTGAATGGTTGAACGATGCACAGTGACTCCATATACTGCAAGATGATGTGGTAGGTCTTTGGTGCTGGTCTGTGGGTTGACTCTGACTGTTCTCACCATTCGTCGCTTCTGTCTATCTGAAATCTTTCTTGGTCTGCCACTTCGAGCCTTAACTTTAACTGAGCCTGTGGTCTTCAATTTCCTCAATATGTTCCTAACTGTGGAAACAGACAGCTTAAATCTCTGGGACAGCTTTCTGTATCCTTCCCCTAAACCATGATGGTGAACAATCTTTGTCTTCAGGTCATTTGAGAGTTGTTTTGTGACACCCATGTTGCTACTCTTCAGAGAAAATTAAAGGAGGAGGGAAACTTACAATTGACCCCCTTAAATACTCTTTCTCATTATAGGATTCACCTGTGTATGTAGGTCAGGGGTCATTGAGCTTACCAAGCCAATCTGAGTTCCAATAATTAGTTCTAAAAGTTTTGGAATCAATAAAATGACAACGGTGCCCAAATTTATGCACCTGCCTGATTTTGTTTGAACAATTATTGCACACTTTCTGTAAATCCAATAAACTTCATTTCACTTCTCAAATATCACTGTGTGTGTCTCCTATATGATATATTTAACTGACTTTTTTATCGTAACAACCAACGATTTATACAGGGAAATAATGACTATTAACAAGGTTGCCCAAACTTTTGCATCCCACTGTAATAATGCCAATAGAGGAAAGTATAATAGAAAATAAAATAGATAGTAAAGTTTGAATATATTCCTAGAAAAGCTTACTGAAAATCAACAGCATCAAGTGTGGATTTTGTCTTAGGTAGCTTTTTAATTCAGCAACCAGTGTGATGCTTAGGTTTGCGTTCTCAGATGTTAAAAAAAAATGGTCTCTCTCTCTTTCTGACATGTCTCTGACGTTGCATCTTATGCTGTTGTTATTCTTTCAGTCCTTCAGTAGGGGCATTATTTATGTTGAAGTCCCATGTGGCGCTCCAGGTCATTTGACATCACACACATGTACTGTAGTTGGCTAGATTTGCTTGTGATGGATGGCTGTGCATCTCCATACTGGTTTTCATTCCCTTTTACCATTAAGTTGTAAACTGACAGAAACAGATCTATTATAGTTATAAATTACCAGAAAGAGAGGATTCTTTCAATGTAAATTAACCCCATAGTTAAATTGCCTTAAGGGTTCTGTAAATTCCTTTGCAAATTAGTTACTTTACAGTTCATCCTGATTTGTTTGACAAAATTAAAAAACTTAATATAAGCCATCTGTACCTTCAAAATATGATGGTTTTATGCACCAGGACACAGCCCTTGTTTGAAGCGCTCCTGATGCACATGCCTACAGTATCCTGATGTGTGTAAGCCTCCCTTGCCCAGCAGTTCCTTTCTTGAGTTTGACTGAACAACCACAGCAAAACTGCCCAATCAGATTGGTCAGAGTGACCAGATACCCACAAAGACATTAACATCTTATTATAAAGTATCTATCTATCTATCTATATAGATAATGAAGATATCTATCTATCTATCTATATAGATAGATATCTTCATTAGCCTTGGATTACATTGGAAAATACCCGGTACAAGTTAACACTGAGGATACAGAATGAAAGGATTGTATTCCCATGTTCATTATTTTGTGAATTATTTTAGTGTTTAGATACACATGGGTGCTTATTGCAAATGGAGGAAATACCGTATGATATTAACTATAATTTACTGGGAATGACGAGAAAAAGAATATAACATTTTTTTCTGTGTGATGTGGGAACATGATTATGCTATTTTAGGGCCCTTATAACATGGACATTGTAAAGCAGGCTGCAAATTGCAAAATATTATGGAAATAATAATAATAATAATAATTCCGGATACGTAAATGATATGCCAATCTACAGCACCTACTTAGACTAAACTGAAAAAAAGTAAAAATACACCCCTGTAATTGAAATCATTCAAATGAGAAAATTCATCCATCAATTACCAGTATGCTGTTACAGTGTAAATTCTCCTTCTTCGCTTCTCCATACAGCTCAGTCCTGCACCTCCTCCCCAGTGAGACTGTTTTCCTTCAAATCCTATTTAACTTTATTCATCCACCTCACATTCCTGTACTTACACTTCCATCACTCTTTTGTCTACATATTGTTTATCCTAGTCACGTATCCATACCACTTCAAACTACTTTCCTGTGCTTTCCTAAACTTCTCTCCTACTTTTGTTAAAACCTGGTTGTCACACATCCGTTTCCATATTCTCATTTCTAAAAGTTCCTTTTTCTGCGCTTCCCATCCTGCCTATGTCTCAGCTCAATACATCACTGATGGTCTTGCCACCTTCTCAAAAATCTTATATTTAACCTTCGCCTTAATTCTTTGGTTTCACTATATTCATGATACATTATTCCAATTGCCCATTCAAATGGAAAATCGAGCCTCCCGATTGACACAGTTGGCTTTCCGTATCTCGCCCGCCCTTTCGCTCTAGGAGAGGCATGTGATACAGAAGTGGCGATTTGGAGCGTACCATTTTTAAGTCACCCGTGACATCTTATTTATTTTAAAACGTCATTAACGTTTAAAACTATTGTTTTTTTCCATTAAGGAATACCGATAAACAATAGAATTTTTCTCGTTCCTGTACGCGGTTAAATATTTTGATTTAACGTAAGGAGTTACAGTTGGTACTTCCCAACAACAAGGCCGAAGTTGATAAAGCTCTAGATCTGTTTGGTGTGGAGACGGGTGGTGTGGTTTTGTTTTTTTGTGTGAAATGGCGTCTGGTAGGTTGCTTTAATTTAAATAGATTTTAATTAAGATTATTTAATATATTTGGCTTGTAGCCTGTGAAGAGGCATAGCCAATAGTCATTACCCTTGTCATGATACGTATAGTTTATAGTTGTTTTAGCTGAATGCATAACTTACTATCTATACATATAAAAACCTAGTCTAGTGTGTGTAATTTGGTGTATGTGTGTTTTATATAAAGTTTAGATGTTGCATTCGAGGAGAAATGCTCCGCCATTATCATGAAGTTAGCCTGAATTTTGTGTGTGTGTGTGTGTGTGTTTGTGCACGCGCGCGCGTGTGTGTGGGGCTGCACGTGTCTTTTAGGCCCTTAAGTTCTTCTTATCAAGTGCAAAACGGAGTCATAATAGTAGTTGTTTTTAATTTTATACGAATGTAAAGTTTTTTTTATTTCCCTGCGATATGTTAAGAATTAACGCTAGTGTCGCTTTATAGAAGTTTTTTTTTGCGCTGCTTTTGGCATCGCGCAGTAAAGTGTTATAGGGACAGCTTTCTGATGATGCATTTTATTTTCTAGGATCTGATTACGGGCAGCCTGGGCCTCCACAGCAAAGGTAAGTTTAAGCAGGCTAATGCGAAAAATATATGTTCAGTATGATTAATCCTGAACGTTCATATACCCGCCTTTTGTACTTTTCACCTGCGTCAGTTGAGGCTTTTGGAAGTGAAACTGCTGCTGTATTTGTGAACTGATCTTCTTCACCCAGTTGTTTCCTTGGTAGAGGTATGCATTGGTGGCAAGAAGTACCCTCTGTAGATGTTAATTTCTGTTCTGATCTTGGGCAATATATTGTATACAAGTTTCATTGCCTTATAACTTTATGCGCCGAAAGCATAGTTGTACATATATTAGAAATGCTTTTATTTATCCCCGTGTCCCTGTGTTAGAATATAGCGAGTTGGAAAATGACTGACTTATTTTTTTTTTTTTACTAATTTTACGTGGGGTTGATGTGCTTGGTCAGCCTTCTCCGAACGACTCCGTTCTGCACTTCCTTGCCGGTCAAGCGCTTTACTTTCAGATATTCTTTTACTTTATCTGTCCACCTCCTCTTTGACCTCCCTCATTTTCTGTTTCCCTGTACTTCCATTCACCACTGTCGCCTTGAACCTTTTTTCCTTTCCCTGTTTTTTTTCTTATGGACGTACTACTTTAATCTAGCCTGCCTTCACTCACGTTCCACTGGGGACAAAATCCTCTTATTCCTGTTCTTGGTCAGGAGAGGCAGCAGTTTATGCCATCAAGTGAAAAATTCAGTCCTATACAGGTTGCTTTTCCTTTGCGAGGTACCATCATGCACATATCTAAGGGTGTGTCTGTGCCTCTTTTATACAAGCATCAAGAACCAGGCTGTTAGTCTTGCTTTAGTTCTTGGTATTAAATTGTTTTCGTAGTTGACAGTCTAAAAGTCCTGTGACTGAGACTGTACTAGTCTTGGCTACAAGCCTTGTACACATGTTCAATGATCTCTCATACTCTGGCAGTTTATAGTCAAATGCATGTCTTTTAGACATAGGAGGATATTGGAGTACTCAAAGAAAACTCCAGTGAACACATCTAGACTATGCAAAGTCTACATTAGTAGGATGTTGTACCATGTTAGCCATCAGCTGTGGCCAAATCTGGGAGGCAGCTTGATGAATGAGGTCTCCAGGACTCTAAATAAATCCACATCATATTATGTGATATCATCTACTGTTAAGTTCTACTCCATACTTATAAAAAGTTTTTATTTTTATACTGTATTGAGGATTTGTTCTGTGTATTGTATTGACCCTCTTCTTTTTGACACCCACTGCACGCCCAACCTACCTAGAAGGGGGTCTCTCTTTGAACTGCCTTTCCCAAGGTTTCGTCCATTTTTTTCCCTACAAGGGTTTTTTGGGAGTTTTTTCTTGTCTTACTGTCAAGGCTGGGGGTCTGTCAAGAGGCGGGTCTATTAAAGCCCATTGCGGCACTTGTGTGATTTTTGGACTGTACAAAAAATAAATTGTATGGATACAATGAGAAGTCAAGCATAATAACCTTTCATTTGTTAACTGAACATATTACAATATGCCAGGTTTCAAGGCAGCTAAGACCCCTTCTGGCAAGATGTAAAGTCAACATAGAGTGACTAGGATGGGATTTTAACTCAATCATTTTATTAAGCTGTGGGTTTAGTTCAAATACTACAAAATTGAGTACAGTCACACTTTGCGAAAGCCTTGTCAGGGAATTGGAATGGAGACTTGTTCTGAAAGTTGAATGCAAAAGATTACTGTTACCTGTCTGTGTGAACATGCCTTAGACACAATTTGTTGTGCATGCTGCGCTCCTCTTTTTTTTTTTTTTTTTGGAGTTTAAATAGCCGAAATATCTCCATAATACTGAATTCCTTGGACCATTCTTTTCAACTATGTCATCTTTTGAACCTTGAACTGATTTTTATTTTTCAGTTTTTTTTGTTAACATTTTCTGTGTTTCTTCCTGACGTGGTGGCGTGCGTGGCAGCTGCAAACCAAACATTAGCACGTGTGCTGCTGTCAGATGATGTGCACTGTGCTGTGTGCGTCAGCCTAACATGAGGCGACTAACTCTATTCCATCCACATGATTGGTTTGGTGCAGCGTTATTCTGATTATTATTGGCCTTTCTTGTTGCCTGATGTCTCACAACATGGATGGGAATGAGTTCTTTCGACTATGTCTGATATTTCTATTGAGGAAAACATTATTTTGAGAATTATCGTGTTAACTCCCAGCCCTTCTCACATTTTATATATACTGTATGTATAGAGTTAGAGGGATGGATAGAGATACAGATATATAGATAGAGAGAGAGAGATGAAGCCCGTGCAAACAAAAGTCAGTCCAGCTTGTATATGATGTATGAAAAATTGAAAAGAGGCAAAAGAGCAACAAGGGAAAAAAACTATTTTAAAGTGACTGTTTTTGAGTAACAGAATGCCCATTCTTTCTTTGCAAACAGAAGCATATTCAACATTTTTTTAGGTTAAATTATAAAACAATGTTAAGAGTACCAGAATGCTGAAGATCGGAAATAGTGTTTCATGGCCTTTGGCAAATTAAGAGTTATACATTTGAGTAGTTTTGATACTTCTTACAAATACTAACAGAAGTAATTGATTTATTGCTTCCTGATAATCTGCAGAATATTTTACTTAGTCTTAAGCTCAATGAAAAGATTCCTGCTGCAACATACAATTTAACCAAATAGCTATGCCTTGTTCCATAGGGGTCTGTCCCTGCTTCATATTTTTTTTGTTGTGGCACAACATAGAACCACTTGATTGGCAGTCCAGGTGTCCCCCTTTTGTAGACCTTATTCTAAATTTAAACAATGAACATATCTGGACAGTTTTCCTAAAAATACTGTCTGTTACATGGCTTCACCTGGCATGTTTCTTGAAACAGTTGGCATCTGTTTATAGTTGTAACAGATCAAGTGCCTTACTGTGTATATAGTATTTTAATTTGTTTTTTTTAACCAAGGGCAAGTCCTACCTGTTCTCCAGTCTTAAAACAAAAGGAATATTACCAATTGTATCTCAAATGTTGCAAGTTGCCTTGGTTAAAGGAATTAGTCAAATAATAAGTAATAGTTATATTCTTGGGTCACTTGAGCTTCTTATTCTTATTCATGGACATGTTGTTTTCAGTGTTGTGACCGGGTGCTTGAGGTAATCAACAGGAAAAAGCGAAACTTGCTGACCACTGAGTTTTGCATCTTCCTTGAGCTTCGAGAAACTTTCCAGTTCCATTTCACAATGTGATCAAGTCCCTTTTTTCTTATTCAGGGCACTGCCCCATCTTTAGTCATCTATCCATCCTATTGGTTAGTGGTGCTATTCGTGCATCCCATCAATCCTCTGTCCTTCATTTGCATAGCTTATGTAAGTTAGCATAATATTAATATAGGCAAACAGTGTTGGCTTTTTTTTTCTCTAATTCACAAAATTTCAATCAAATACAGCAAACCATTTTGAGATTTTGGGGTATTTAGTGTTTCTTGTGTGGGGTTGGGTTACCCCCAAATATTGATGTAGAAATGTACCTTCTTAGTAAATACCTACTGAGTTAGGTGTACCAGCCTGCCAAATTTCAACTTTTCAACTAAGTGGCACTTAGGGACGCTCTTCGGCTTGCTGTCCAGTTGGGGGAGGTCCCAAGAGAGTTTAGAAACCTCATTTTCTTGAACAAGTGCCGCATTAATAGGAATGTTTCTTTAACGAGCATCACTGAACCACATAACGGCTTTTTCGACGTCTTCACATGCAGCAGTTCACGTAGGTTTGCAACCCGAGATTTTTCTTTTTTTGCTCTTTCAAGAAAGTTGACAATGTCGATGGCAAAATTCCGAATTCACTGGCGTCTTTTTTTTTCTTCTTTTTGCCGAAATCAAGAGCTGCAAAAAATTAGTTTTTTTCTCTAATATGAACTGTTACGGTTTTTCATGTCTGCCGTTTTCTATAGGATGGTGACAATGAGTTCAGTTCCAATGGATGTTTTTCAAATGTTGACGAGCAATAAACAAAAAGTATCGCTGAAAACTGCAGGAAACAAAAAAGCAAAAAAAAAAAAAAAATGGTAAGGGGAAAATTTGAAGAAATAAAAAAAAAAAACTGTTTGTTTGGGGATCATTGTGCACAACTGAGCTGCGGCCTCAGAACTAACTGCTCTGTGGATGATTCATTTAGGCATTTCAAGGTCTTTTGGGCACTTCATTGTAATGAAAGTATCTGATGAATGTACTTCATAGTAATGAGATTTCTATAGATTCGTGTCCTATGTGAAACTGTCGGGACAATAAAAATACTTCGTTGTAATGAAAATTTTGTTTTAAAGATTTTCGTTGTAATGGAATTTTACCTGTAGATGAATTAATAATTGAATGAAGATAAATGGGGAGATAATTTGCTTGATTAGATCCTGGCCAGGTTTTGAAAAAGTTCTGCACAGATCCTCAAAATGAGAATTTGATTTTTTCCAATTTCAAATAGTATAGAACATGAGTTACCCACTGACTTAAGAGGAGAGTTAGGATTTTTCCAGTTGAGCAAGTCTATTTGCCAATAGTGTAGTAAAGGCAATTAGGTTGTTTGCCCTTCTCCACTTTAAGACCATCTGAAGTACATCAAACACAGCTGTTAGTGTATTAGGAGGGACACCAAGGCTGTCTGAAAGGCATGTAAAGATTTTGGTCCAAAATGATGTTAATTTAGTGCAGGCCCAAAACCTGTGAGGCTGGAATCTGATTACAGTGTTTGCAGGTTGGATCTTGCCCTGGAAACATTTTGGACAATTTTAAATGAGACAGATGTGCTCGATTATATATTTTTGAGTTGAATAATTGTATGCTTTGACATATGGAGCTAGAGAATTCTCTGCATTGCTACCTTCCACTATTTTTCTATTAATCTGTTATTTTGAACAAGTCTGGCTTTTTCCTATCTTAGGTAATTATTTATGTACTTTCACCCACAACTCTATCAGGTTATTTTTTTTTTTTTTTATTGTATCATTCTCTATACACTCTAGAACCTGTAGTTTAGGTTGTGGTGTTAGTAGTTTTGAATTTACTGTAGAAAAGGGATTTTGTGTTCAGAGTATGTAATGCACTAGTGAGACTGCTTCTGAAGTACAGTATGCAATTCTGGTCACCACCCTACAAGTAAAACTCCGCAGTACTTGAAGCTGTGCATCCCAGGACTTGACAGACTCTGAGGAGTAAACATGTTTAAGTCTCTAGAAGAGGAGACCTAATTTAAGTGTTCAAATTTTTCAAAGACATTGATAAAGTAGATCCAGCAGATTTTGTTCAACTTAATGGTGAATCAGTACTTGCGGATGCCAGTGAAAATTAAGGGCCAAGTGCATTTAGGGCTTAAGCCAGAAAGCACGCACTTGTGCAAACTATCAAGCCATGTAAGTTGAAGCAGAAACCTTGACAATCTTAAGAATCTGGATAAGATATTGGGGCAACCTTGTCCCCTTTGTTAGCTAAACAAATGAGCTAGATGGACTAAATGTTCAAATTTTTCAAAATTCTTATGTAATCTGTGAAAATCATTGGCAGCCATTATTTTTGAGATGCTGCAGCTATCACATTTGGCACAAAGAAAGCTTTACATACCTTAAATGACAAATGTCTAACTGTTGCCTTACCTAAGAACATTGTGCTTTTCTTTTACAACATTCGTGAAACATACATAGTAATTCCCAATAAAAGACTCGTTAAAGAAACATACTCGTCTTTTTGTAAAGGTGAATGTGCAAACCTAATGAAGCAATTCTAAATGGTTTTTGGGTTATGGTTGTATTTTGAGCTTTTACATAAATCAGTTTTTTTAGAAAGTTAATATTAAAGGTTAATATATTTCTGTGAATTTATTTTAAAAAATGTAATTACCATTTGCTTTCAAAAAATAACTTGCTGATAGCCAACCAAAATATTTACTCAGTAATTTAACTATATGTATTAGGTCAAAATTGGGGAAATTGATTATTTAATAATTCTTCCATAAGAATTGCATGTAGGTTGTGTTGTAAGTGTGTGTGGAACTATTTTTCTTTTTCTTTGTAAATGTATATACTATATATTTACATTTAAAACTTTTATTTTTATAAAGCTATGGTGGATCTGGAGGTTATGGATATAACCAGAGCTCAGGGGTAAGTACTTCTTGCTATGATTTTATTATTGTAATCTGATTTTCTGTGGGCAAGACACTATACTAGTAATTTATTGTAAAGTACAATGTGGTGAAAATACTTCCTGGTAACAGGTCTGCAGAGTTAACTAATAAAAACATTGTTTTAGTTGTGAGTAGTTTTTGCTTGCATTAATTAACACAATAAAGTATAATTAGTTTTTCCATGAAGGCACATTTAAGTACAAAACTGAAAAGAAATGTGATAAATTCCACAATTCTTGTATACAATTATGTTCTAAATCACTTTAACAGGAAACTATTTAGGCAATCTGTTTTTAAATATGTAAATAAGACAATAAAACACATTTGTTGACTTACATATAACTTCTGTAGTTTGTTTTTTTTTTTTTGTCCAAAACATTGTTTACTGGCACGTTGTGGACATTTTTTTATTTTTAATTACAGTGACCATCCAAGTAAAAACTAAAACATTATAAATGTCCATAAGGACACCATTTAGAGAGTCTAATAACATGTTTCTCTATAGGTTTAATATCTCTCTCTATCTCTGTCTCTATCCTACGTCTTGCATACTGGTTATCTTAATACAACCCCAATTCCAAAAAAGTTGTGATGTTGTGTAAAATATTAATAAAAACAATGCAGTGATTTGCATATCTCAAAAATGTAAAAATATGCATGCAAGCATCTAAAAACCTTCAAACTAAACAACTATGAGTCTGTATTATAGACTTTCCCTGTTTGAATGGTAAAATGTTAGGGTAATGACTTATTTTTTTTTGTTGACACTGCATGACAGCTTACTATGCTTACACCAGCCAACTTCAACATCATAGTGTTAAGACCACCTCAGGAGAACCGGCATATTAGATATTTCTATAAGTAGCCCAGATGTGGCTAGTAGGTCATAGTTTGCTCATCCCTATTGTAAAATATGCAGATGTATAAATCACTGGTTTTGATTTTTTTCTCCTTAAATACAAAAGGGCCTTTTTTCTTTACTGCAAACGGTCTTTAAACCACAAAACTACAAGTTGTAGTATACAAATAATAAATTGTAACAAGTACAATCAAATCAACAATTCAAATCTTAGTGTACTTGTGGATGGTGAAGCTGTTGACAGATTGATGGGCATCAAAGGAGCAATGCATCCAGACAATGTCTGCAAATTGCTTGTATTTGACAGTTTAACAGTCTTTTTGAAGCCAAGTTGGCAAATAGCCTGTCAGTACACTGCCTCAAGAAAAATATTTTTATTAATTCGTATAAAAGACTGCACTACTGTTTGTTAGTATTTTATTGACTTGTGCATTTGTGAAT
Source organism: Polypterus senegalus (assembly GCF_016835505.1). Taxonomy (NCBI): domain Eukaryota; kingdom Metazoa; phylum Chordata; class Cladistia; order Polypteriformes; family Polypteridae; genus Polypterus; species Polypterus senegalus. Next base: position 110,259,700 of record NC_053159.1, on the reverse strand, counting down.
CTCTTCTTCTTGAAGACGTTCTCATTTGTGAATAATCCTGTTATCTTGTTTAAAAAAAAAAAAAAAAGGGTGTCTAACAAACTGGGGGTATCAAATGGTATTGAGTATCAATTTTTGACAAATCAAATTTAGTATCTTGACCACCCTAATTAACATATACCTCTAGGTATGTACTACATAGTCATGTAGTGTGTCTGCTTTTTGATGATTTTGATTTCTGCCACTGAAAAATACTGTGTTCCTGACACACACTGGCTTTTCAGATGGCTGTTTTCTGTTTGATTTATAAATGTTGAGAGATTTCAGACAGATGCTCGATTTAGTTATAGTGTAAGTATTGTATTTTCCCCTCACTTAGTAAATTCTAAGCTCTTATTCATCTTGGTTAAAAACACCAGATAGTAATAAGTTACTGATTGTTAAAAATAGGTAATATTCTTTAAGGAATAATTTTCAAAATGCATTAAATATACAGTATTAATGTTTTTCAGATTTCCCATTGGTTTAACAAATTATGCTATGGAGCATTACACATAATGAAGTCCCTGTGCAGTGTATTAGTTATTATTAAATGTGTTCTTAACACTTGATTAGTATTGTGTTGTATTTTCTAGGATTATAACCAGTCTGCTGAAGGATCTTCTGGATATGGGCAGAGTTATACAGAATATGGATCCAACTATAGCCAGTCACAGCCAGGTATACAGAAGTTAAAGTAGTTCAGTTTGCAATCTCTTGACATGTTTCATTAAGTGTAACCTTCTTCCCATCACCAAATTATTTCAGCTGAAAGTTGTAATCAGTCATCACGTGGATATCCACCTGGCAACTATGGAAATCAGGGTGGATATGGGCAGCGTTCTCAAGAAGCTCATGGGAACTATGAGCAGCGGAGCACCAACTCAAGAGGGTAAGAGTGACCACAGATTAATTTGATAAATCTTTTAATATTTTAAAGCAGGTTGTTTTTGCTTTTAATTGTTGAGTGTGTAACTGGAGGTTGTTATCCCTTTAAACATACATACTTTTGTGAATGTTAATTTTACAGGCTAATTGTTTAGTTTGGCATCTAGGAATTGTATTTTCACTGAGCTTCTGTGTATAAAAACCATCTGAAAACCTAATTGTGTGTACATATGTACTTATTTTATACCATGCTCCTTGTTAAATGTTAAGATTTGAACTAGTTTGGTAGCATCTAAATGATATGTTTATAGATGAGATACAGATAAAGACTTTTTTTTTTAAATAAACTTTTAGCTATTCTTCAGGGTATGAAACTGATAAATATCCTGTAATTCTCTCTGTCCTCTTGTCCTTTTACTTTACCCTTTTTGTTTAGAGTTTTGTTACAACTTGGCTTATGCAGTATGTATGCTGGAGTATTTTGACTAGTTTGGGCAGTGAAAAGACACAGCTGTGGCAAACTATTAAGACCTTCTACATTGCAAGTTATTGCTTTAATGGTTCATGCAGTACAAATATCAAGCATGTCCTTAAAAACACAGCTTCAAAGGCTGTCTTACAAGTTTAAGATTTCTTTTGTATCTTAATGCGTTAAACTGCTCATCTAGGCTCAGTACTTATTATACTACTGATGATTTGGTTAATTGGCTGGAGACAGTACAGATAAGAAAAGAGTTTGCTGTATAAGGGAGCTCATTAATTGGGTCGATCGGATCTATATTCTTGAACAGTTAGAAAAAACTTTTATTAATGACATATTCTGAAATACTTAGTAAATATATACTTTACATAAGGCATAAGAACTCGGTGATAGCAAAAACGAGGGACGCAGCAGCAACACTCGGAGCTGGATAATCTTTAAAGACAGGTTGAGCACTTGGGTAATGCAGTTTAATGTAGACAAATGTAAAGTGCTGCACAAAGACAAAAACGTTAATCATATGTTCAAGATGGTAAAGGCTGACTGACAGAAAGCAACCTCTGAGTAAAGGATTGAGGGTTTTATTGTGACGTAACAGTCTCGTTAAGGCGCTGTGCAGAAAACTTTAAAATGGCAAATAAAGCATTTTCAAAAATAATTTGAATTGCAAGACCATGTTTTCTACTCCCCCATAGAAATTGGTAGATGCTCCATCCTGTAATCCATTGTTTCTCAACTGTTGGAAGCAGGTCATGGGCTGCTGCTGGTGGGTCGTGAGTTGCTATTGTTTATAATGGTAATGGGTTGTGACGGGTTACTCCTCCAATATTTGCGCTTTAGGCCAAGGCCCTCTGCTCTGACAGTCGTGCTCCGTTCACTAAGGGGACAACATGGAGGAAAGTTGGTTGCAACATAAAGGTTGAGAAACACTGCAGTAATCCATTGGCTCTCGAGTCAGTTGAGAAAATGTGTAAATGCATTGTGGAATCTAATCTTGAACATTTTGAGAGGGACACAACTAGTTTGTCTTGTGAGGTTGTGTATTGGTTTACTTTTCCTCAGTGCTCTTGTTCTTATTCTGGCACATGTATGTTTTTTGTGCATGCCCGTGTCGCTCAAACACAGGAACATACACTCACCTAAAGGATTATTAGGAACACCTGTTCAATTTGTCATTAATGCAATTATCTAATCAACCAATCACATGGCAGTTGCTTCAATGCATTTAGGGGTGTGGTCCTGGTCAAGTCAATCTCCTGAACTCCAAACTGAATGTCAGAATGGGAAAGAAAGGTGATTTAAGCAATTTTGAGCATGGCATGGTTGTTGGTGCCAGACGGGCCGGTCTAAGTATTTCACAATCTGCTCAGTTACTGGAATTTTCACGCACAACCATTTCTAGGGTTTACAAAGAATGGTGTGAAAAGGGAAAAACATCCAGTATGCGGCAGTCCTGTGGGCTAAAATGCCTTGTTGATGCTAGAGGTCAGAGGAGAATGGGCCGACTGATTCAAGCTGATAGAACAGCAACTTTGACTGAAATAACCACTCGTTACAACCGAGGTATGCAACAAAGCATTTGTGAAGCCACAACACGCACAACCTTGAGGCGGATGGGCTACAACAGCAGAAGACCCCACCGGGTACCACTCATCTCCACTACAAATAGGAAAAAGAGGCTACAATTTACACAAGCTCACCAAAATTGGACAGTTGAAGACTGGAAAAATGTTGCCTGGTCTGATGAGTCTCGATTTCTGTTGAGACATTCAAATGGTAGAGTCAGAATTTGGTGTAAACAGAATGAGAACATGGATCCATCATGCCTTGTTACCACTGTGCAGGTTGGTGGTGTAATGGTGTGAGGGATGTTTTCTTGGCACACTTTAGGCCCCTTAGTGCCAATTGTGCATCGTTTAAATACCACGGGCTACCTGATCATTGTTTCTGACCATGTCCATCCCTTCATGACCACCATGTACCCATCCTCTGATGGCTACTTCCAGCAGGATAATGCACCATGTCACAAAGCTTGAATCATTTCAAATTGGTTTCTTGAACATGACAATGAGTTCACTGTACTAAAATGGCCCCCACAGTCACCAGATCTCAACCAAATAGAGCATCTTTGGGATGTGGTGGAACGGGAGCTTCATGCCCTGGATGTGCATCCCACAAATCTCCAACTGCAAGATGCTATCCTTTAAATATGGGCCAACATTTCTAAAGAATGCTTTCAGCACCTTGTTGAATCAATGCCACATAGAATTAAGGCAGTTCTGAAGGCGAAAGGGGGTCAAACACCGTATTAGTATGATGTTCCTAATAATCCTTTAGGTGAGTGTATGTTGGTGTACAAGTATAACAAAACAAGTGCACTTTTATTCAAAACTATAATGGAAATGTTACAGCAGGCGGTTGATACGATCGCTTGCGTGGTGCAATGCTAAGAACTGCTGATTTCCGATCCGTGCTATATAAAATCATCACATTCAAATATTAACAGTTCCCACACACCCAGGAGCCATCCTTCTTACATTTACGACATGTGTACTTGTTGCAGTGTACACACCTCTCTGTGCTATGGTTCCTTTTAGACTGAATGAGCACCAGACACTGTACGTACTTCCCTACATAAATAACATTTGAGGTATAGCGCATCTTTGTGATCCAAATAGGGATCATAAACGCGACTGCGAGAATAAAACTGAATTTAAAAAAAAAAGTAATCCTTTACAATTATCATACATTTACACTGGCTGTTAGACTGACTGAAATCAAATGTATGGGTTTTGAGTCAGAAAGTCTTACCGCTATGCCATGGAAGCTGTTGTATTGTTCTTGAGCTTTTTGTGAAAGTGTTTATTTGATATTTGAACTTCAGGCTTCACATATTTTATAGTTTGTCTACATTTTGTAATATATCAAACACTTTCACAAAAGGCTCAAGAACAAATAACATCTCTTATCAAGAAATGTACAGCATCTCACAAAAGTGAGTACACCCCTCACATTTTTGTAAATATTTAATCTTTTCAATGGACAACACTGAAGATATAACACTTTGATACAATGTAAAGTAGTCCATGTACAGCTTGTATAACAGTGTAAATTTGCTGTCCCCTCAAAATAACTTCGTAAGCTGGAATGTTAAAGGCCTGAATCACGAATTAAAGAGAAAGAAAGTACTTTCTCACCTAACAGGTCTAAATGCTAAAATAGTATTTTTACAGGAAACCCACTTACTAAGTAAGGATCAGTTCCGGCTGCAAAAGACTGGACTGGCCAAATGTTCCATTCTAGTTTTACAAAGAAAACTAGAGGGGTGGGAATTCTCATACATAGAACAGTACCATTTGTAGCATCAGATGTAGTATTGGATCCTGAAGGGAGATATGTGATGGTCATGGGAGACTTATCTAACTGTAAAATGATTTTGATAAATGTTTATGCACCTAATGTTGATGATAAGGAATTTATACAAAATTTATTTGCATCCATTCCCAATCTGAACACTCATAAACTTATAATGGCTGGGGACTTTAATTGTGTTCTAAATCCACTTTTAGATAAGACTTCCTCCACAGGGGGAACGGCAACTAACACCGCAAAGATAATTACAAAGTTTATAACTGATCACAACTTATCAGATCCCTGGAGGTTTTTAAACCCAAATTCAAGAACATATTCTTTCTACTCACCAGTACATCATTGCTACTCAAGGATTGATTACTTCTTTATAGATAATAACTTCTTGCCTAAGATTAAATCTTGTAAATACGATGCTATTGTTATTTCAGACCATGCTCCGATGATCTTGGAGCTGAAATTACTAAGCCCCATACACTCACCCCGCAGATGGCGTCTCAATCCGCTTCTATTAGCTGACGAGAATTGTACTGAATTTATATCCAAACAAATTGAATTCTTTCTAGAGACAAATACATCCCTGAGATCTCTGCAGGAATACTCTGGGAAACTCTTAAGGCCTTCTTAAGAGGACAGATTATCTCATATCTTTCCCACAGAAATAAATCCCGAAGAAAGTAGCAGAGATAAAAGCGAAATTACTAAAATAGATGAAGAACATGCCAGACTACCAAGCGAGACTCTACATAAGAGGAGGCAGGCTCTACATTCAGAATTAAACCTCTTGACAACTAAAGAAACCGAACAACTAATTTACAAATCCAGACATCATTATTATGAACATGGAGAAAGCTAATAAGCTTTTAGCGCAACAAATTCACAAGCAAGAAGTGCATAGCGCAATCTCGGTAATTACTAACACGAATGGAGATAAAATCATCGAACACAAAAATATAATGTACACTTTTAGAGACTACTATAAATCCCTATATACTACTGAGTTTAAAGAAGACAATATACAATCTAATGCATTTCTGGATAAATTACAGATACCACAAATTGACGCTATTAGTGTGGAGGAGCTCGATAAACCTCTGTCATTATCAGAATTACTGGATGCTATAAAGTCACTCCAAGGTGGAAAAGCAGCAGGCCCTGATGGCTACCCTGCAGAGTTTTACAAGAAATTCTCCGCTCAGCTAGCTCCCTCCTATTAGCAACATTTACAGAAGCCAGAGATAACCAATCTCTTCCACAAACCTTTAAGCCAAGCACTAATCACTGTCTTTCCAAAACAAAATAAGGACTTATTACAATGTGCATCATACAGACCAATTTCACTTCTGAATAACGACGTTAAAATACTCTCTAAAATCATAGCTAGAAGGATGGAGAAAGTGCTCCCCTCAATAATATCACAAGACCAAACTGGATTTATTAGGGGCCGACACTTATCTTCAAATCTTGACGCCTGTTTAATGTAATATACTCACCAACTAAATCAAACACCCCAGAAATATTATTATCATTGGATGCAGAAAAAGCATTGACATGATTGAATGGAAATACCTTTTACTATTTTGGAGAAGTTTGGGTTTGGCCCGAACATTTGTGCATGGATTAAATTACTGTATACTAACCCAGAAGCTTCAGTTTGCATCAATAACATTTGCTCAGACTACTTTAAACTAGAGCGTGGCACAAGACAAGGATGCCCTTTGTCACCACTGCTGTTTGCAATTGCCATTGAACCACTGGCAATACATTGTCGAAATACTGATCAGATAAAGGGGATTAGCAGAGAAGGACTGGAACAGAAAATCTCATTATATGCAGATGACATGGTACTGTATATATCGGACCCAGAAAATTCTGTGCCTGCAGTCTTAGCAGCACTCACAGAATTTCAAAAGCTCTCTGGTCTCAGAATTAATCTGAATAAAAGTGTACTCTTTCCGGTGAATTCAAGCATATAATATTAGATTAGACACCCTTCCTTTTATCATTGCAGAACAGTTTAAATACCTCGGGGTAAACATCACAAGTAAACATAAAGCTCTTTATCAACAAAATTTCGTGCGTCTGTATGGAAAAAATTAAACAAGACTTGCATAGATGGTCAACCCTTCATCTCACACTAGCTGGAAGAATTAACACTGTTAAGATGAATATTCTTCCTAAGCTCCTTTTTATTTCAAAACATACCAATATACATTAATAAATCGTTCTTTAAGCAATTAGATTCAACAATAACCTCATTTATTTGGAATTCTAAACATCCACGCATCAAAAGCGACCCTACAAAGACAAAAGGCAGAAGGCGGCATGGCTCTACCTAACTTCCAGTTTTATTACTGGGCAAATATACAGTCGATAAGAACCTGGACACAAATAGAAGAACATACACAGGCATGGACGCAATAGAAGTAAAATCCTGCAGTACTTCTTTGTATTCCTTGCTTTGTGCTCCAATAAACACACGTTATCGGCAATACACTAATAACCCAATTGTGCTCCACTCACTTAGAATCTGGAACCAATGTAGAAAGCATTTTAAGGCGGAGAAGCTTCTTTCTGTGGCACCTGCAAAAGAACCACCTCTTTCAACCCTCACAAACATATGCAGTTTTAATATCTGGAAAAATTTGGAATTAACTTGCTTAGAGATCTTTATATAGACAACGTCTTTGCATCCTATGAACAATTACATTCCAAATTTAACATTCCAGCTACAAATTTCTTTCACTATCTTCAAATCAGGAACTTTGTTAAACAGAACCTTCCAGATTTTCCTCATCTTGCACCCTCATCCACGCTGGAAAAATTATTGCTCAATTTCAAGGAGTTAGACTCCATCTCTACAATATATAAAATCCTTTTACAATCCCTTCCTTTCAAAGATCCAAGAGGACACTGGGAAAATGACCTCTCAATTAATATATCAGAAAAGGAGTGGAAAGTAGCAATGCAGAGAATTCACTCAAGCTCAATATGCAAAGCATACAATTATACAACTCAAAATTATATATCGAGCACATCTGTCTCGACTAAAACTCTCCAAAATGTTTCCAGGGCATGATCCAACCTGCGAACGTTGCAACCAAGCCCCAGCCTCACTAGGTCACATGTTCTGGGCCTGCTCCAAATTAACATTATTCTGGACAAAAATTTTTAATTACCTCTCAGACAGTCTTGGACTCACAATCCCTCCTAACCCATTAACAGCTGTGTTTGGGGTTCTTCCAGAGGGTCTTAAAGTGGAGAAAGACAAACAAACTGTGATTGCATTCACTACACTGTTGGCACGCAGACTTATTCTGATAAACTGGAAGAACCCAAACTCTCCTCTTTTAAGTCAGTGGGAAACTGATGTGTTATATTATTTAAAATTGGAAAAAATCAAATACTCAGTTAGAGGATCTGTGCAGACTTTTTCAAAACATGGCAGGATCTAATCAGTAATATTTTGAAATGATTTTATAAAGCACAGAGAATTTGTTGATTTAGGTATTTTTTAAAAGCCTTAAATTTTACACCGTTTGGCTTGCTCTCTCTCTCAAGGGTGGGGATCGATCTGTTCTTAGCATAATTCTTTTTTTTTGTAAAACTTGATTGCTATGTATTGATTGTAATAAAATTAATAAAAAAAAAAAAAATAACACAACACACAGCCATTAATGTCTAAACCGCTGGCAACAAAAGTGAGTACACCCTTAAGTGAAAAATGTCCAAATTGTCCCCAAAGTGTCAATATTTTGTATGGTCACCGTTATTCTCTAGCACTGCCTTAACTCTCTTGGGCATGGAGTTCACTAGAGCTTCACAGGTTGCCATTGGAATCCTCTTTCACTCCTCCATGATGCCATCACGGAACTGGTGGATGTTAGAGACCTTGCGCTCCTCCACCTTCTGTTTGAGGATGCCCCACAGATGCTCAATAAGGTTTAGCTCTGGAGACATGCTTGGCCTGTCCAGCTTCTTTACCTTCAGTTTTTTTTAGCAAGGCAGTGGTTGTGTTTGGGTTTATGTTGGAATACTACCCTGCGGCCCAGTTTCCAAAGGTAGGGGATCATGCTCTGCTTCAGTATGTCAGAGTACATATTGGCATTCATGGTTCCCTCAATGAACTGTAGTTCCCCAGTGCCGGCAGCACTCATGTAGCTCCAAACCATGACACTCCCACCTCCATGCTTGACTGTAGGCAAGACACACTTGTCTTTGTACTCCCCACCTTGTTGCTGCCTCGCACGCTTGACACCATCTGAACCAAATAATTGTATCTTGGTCTCATCAGACCACAGGACATAGTTCCAGTAATCCATATCCTTAGTCTGTCTTCAGCAAAACTGTTTGTGGGCTTTCTTGTGCATCATCTTTAGAAGAGGCTTCCTTCAGGGACGAACAGCCATGCAGACAAATTTGATGTATTGTGCGGCAGGTGTATGGTCTGAGCACTGCCAGGATGACCTCCCACCCCTTCATCCTCTACAGCAATGCTGGCAGCACTCGTACATCTATTTTCAAAAGGCAACCTCTGGATATGACGCTGAGCCCATGCACTCAACTTTTTTGGTTGACCATGGCGAGGCCTGTTTTGAGTGTAACCTGCTCTGTTCAACCGCTGTATGGTCTTGACCACCGTGCTGCCGCTCAGTTTCAGGACGTTGGCAATCTTCTTATAGCCTAGGCCATCTTTATGTAGAGCAACAATTTTTTTTTCAGATCCTCAGAGTTCTTTTCCATGTGGTGCCGTGTTGAACTTCCAGTGACCAGTATATGAGAGTGTGAGAGCGATAACACCAAATTTAACACACCTACTCCCCATTGAAACCTTAGACCTTGTAATAACGAGTCACGTGACACCGGGAAAGGAAAAAAGGCTAATTGGGCACTGTTTAGACATTTAATAGCTGTGTTGTTTTGAGGGGACAGCAAATTTATACTGTTATACAATCTTCAGTGTTGTCCCATGAAAAGATATAATAAAATATTTACAAAAACGTGAGGGCTATACTCACTTTTGTGAGCTACTGTATATTCTTAAGAATTTGTTAGAAACGGCAACTGCATCTCAAATCTCTCAGCTTTGCTCACAAGTAACATAGTGCTTTTATGGATTACCAGCCTCCTTTGTTATCCAAAAAAAAAACCTTCAACAAAAAGATGCGTACTGTATGCTTCTGCATATGCCCATTGTTTGAACCCCAAAATTTTATGATTGTTAAATTTTGTAATTTTGTGGATTAAGCTTTAGAACACACATTTGTCTCGCTTTAATTATGATGAGATAGACCTTATGTAGTAAATATTCATTTGTCTTTTGTGTCTACTTGTGGATCGATCAATCTTCAAATAAAGTGTATAGTACACCCTCAAAATTCACAGGGGTTACGTTCCTAGAGCACCCGCAAATTGTGAAAAATCACGATCAGATGTATCTTTGCTCAAATTCGAAGTTTATAATTTTGGTATTTGTTTTGAAAATAAACCTCTTAAAACTACTGTAAAAATGCTGATCTTGAAAACCTTTTAAGACCTCTGCATGCTCTTTCACTTGTATGTTGTAATTGTATGCTGTAATTGTTTACAAGTGTTCAGTTTACACATTTGTGAATGGTATATTTGTTTTAAAGGTATGGCGCAAACTCTCACCCCCAGTATGGTCAGCAGTCCTCATATGGGCAGGGCCCTTATAGTCAGCCATCTGGCCCTTCTCAGCAGGGTAGCTATAATCATCCAGATTCTGAGGGTAAGTGCTTGTGTTTCATATTTGTTTCGTATTTTGTGTGTGCACGTATATGTATCTATGACTATGTATTATACAAGAAAATAGTCCCCTAAAAAAAATTAACTGCATATAGATGAGTAAAGTTTGAAAAGAAACATACCATCCATCCAGAGTCTGTTATTTAGGTTTGCCTTTTTTTTTAGGCCATGATAATCATGGAATGAGTAGGTATGGTCATGATTCAGGTTCTGACGGTCAGAGGGCCAGAGATAGAGGTGAATTTGATCGAGATAGAAGAGGACCACCACCTGGTATGGGGTAAGTTGCTAAACATTTCACCAGTGCAGGTACTGTGCGTCTGACAGTCTTTTGTATAGATATTTCACAGTGCATGAAAATTGAAGTTTCTATTCAGCTGGAAACATTTTTTTATATTGATTGAAGCACTTTCTATAATGTTTAAGTCTGAATATTGATTAGATATAACAATTTTGAAGAATGTTTATCAAACAAGATATCCTACTTTAATTTAACCCATTACAAAGCTGTCAGGCTTTTCCAAAACAATTATCCAAAAAACTGGATACATTAATATTTCGTGATGCTTTTTTGCTGGGATTTCAATGCAAAGGTTTATTTTTAGGTAGCCAATGTTCTAACAAGATCCAATAATATCTTGTATTTCTTTTGTTTGTTTGAATCTAAAGCTCTTGGGGTTATGTAGACTTGCATTGCATACCATGCATGCAAACACCACCTCTCGATCCGACATGTTTTATTTAGACTTGGACCTGACTGCCTGTAAGGAAGTTATTTAGAAGTATAGCACTACCACCCACAGAACCTAAAAAACAGCTGTTGAATGTGGTCCTAATGAAAGGACATTGATAGGGTGGGGGAGTGACCTTGTTCCCTTAACACATTTACCTATTTTTAATCATGTGACACTGTATAAAATAACATTGTCTACCAACCCACAACAAAACATGCTTTCAACAAAGAACACGCTTTACCTTCAATAAAGTTTTGTGCTCCTTGGAATTTTTGCCATTTAAAACATTCATTTTGAGGTATGCTTCTTGTTTTTCATGAGCAGTTATTGGTGGCTATGAAAAATTAAAATTTGAGTTTATACTGCACTTAAATACTATTTTTGCAGTCTAGGAATATACTTAAAGATTTAATGTTTAAAGTTCTTATAAGTGAAAGTTTTGAAGGCATACACAACATGAATTTAAAGAGACCTTGTTAGTCGTAGTTGTCTTCTAAAGTCAGTCACTTAGTATACAACAGTTCTAAATTGTACAAAATTAGCTATATGCTTTCTGTAAAGTTGATTTGATCCTTAAGTTACTCACGTAACTCTAGTATGAAAATGTAAAATACAAAATAAGGAGAACTTGTTTTTATTTTTAAATGTAAGCATTATTTTGTCAGGGTGATTTTGAGGCCAGTACAGTGCAGTAAATGAAGGGCGTTTCATAGTTTCTGATTAAAATTAAATGGTGGCTTGCTACAAAGGAACACATTTCACAGCTACTCTGCAAACCGTGCAGATAAATATTTTACAGCTACCCTTATGCAGAGGTTTCAGTTTGATTTTAAAAACCATTATATAACCATTATATGCTGTACAGTTTTCATTTTAACTGAATTATTTGCAGTAGATCTAGAAGCTTCTTTGTGGAAGATGGAAGAATATGTTGCAAGTCAATTTTGTAGGCTGTTTGAAGCTGTACAGGTGGTAAATTGTGTGGCTTTTTTTTTAGTAATACAGTGAAGGTATCTGTATTCCTGCCTTACCTGCATTAGTAGCATAGAACTTATTACTTTCCTAAGGTTCCTGTTCTAACCCTTCTCTTGTTACAAGTCTTAATGTATTGTGTATGACATATGAGCTGCCTTTCATGCTGGTGCTCGGTTTTTAATCATATTTGAGACTTTGGGAAATGTAGTTAGAATTGAAAGTGAATCCTATTTCATGTTATTACTACCCATCCATAATGGTAATTTGTTGTACTTTAACCGTTTTAATTGTGCATTTTAGATTCTATGTCAGTTTAAATCCCTAGTAGTAATAGTGCTTCTTTTGTTATGAGTAATTGTAGTGTTAGCACATGGCTGAGCGGAGTATGTAGTTTATCTTGAGTTCTACACCCTACAAACCCTACTTAGTGACAGAAGCATATGGCTTTTGCTCCACTTTCTACATTTTGTTTATAAATGTTTACATTTTGGTTATGATTTTACTTCATAGTATTGAGAGATTTAAAACAGACACTGGTATGGCTGGCACACATTTATACAAATGTGTAGTAAGCTTAATTTTGGTATCCATCATGGATATATTCGTGTAAAAGACTTTGGTTTAGATAATTTTAGTCCAAAAAGTCCTAATTCGCAGCTGTGTTTTTGATGTTTTACAGTTTAAACTATTGAATATATCTTTGAAAGCCCCAGTGAATGTCTTTAAATTCTTACCAGTGTTAGATTGTATAAATATGCCAGATACATCAAATAAGACAACTGTTGCTTAACATTATTTATTTTGAGCGGTTTCCCATCTTGCTTCCAGTACTTATGTGATAGGCTTCAGTCCCTTGTGACCTTGTATTTGATTAAGGTTTGTGAATATTATATTATGCAAATGGTGCAGCCCTATAAGTTGCCAAAATTGTTATGTAAACCAGTTGTCACATGAGTAAGCATAGTGGAAAGTGACAAAATATTTGCATGAAGTCATGAAGACTCATCATTATTGCAATTAACTTAGTTACGACTCCGGTGCCACCTAAAAATTTCAGGAAGTTTGGAATATGCTAAGTGGATTGAAACCATAACAGATTTCCAAAATATGGTGTATATCTAAGAGAGCCCTAACATTAACCTGAAAAGGATGCTATTGCATAAGCCTTATTGAAGATTCTGCAAAGGCTTGCTTTGCTAGCCTGACACTATGTAGATAAGCTGCAGGCATTTATCTGAATGTGACTTGGTCTAAAGGAGGAAAAAATATTTGGAAAAGACTAGCATCTTAAAACTCAAAGGAATTGGAGCATATTTAAAATTTGTGCACAGAAACAAACTTGTACCTCATTTTTTTTAAATCACGAACACCCTGTTTGGCTTTCAAATACAGGTGAGAAAAGCTAATAGAATGTCCACATTCCTAAAATCTTTGTTTCTAAATTAATGGATGCTGTCAGATTTCTTGCCAGCATGCCAACTCAGTGTATGTGTGCCTGAGAAAATGTGAGAATATTGCTTGCCATAGTGCTTCTAAAGGCATGGAACTGTAAGCCAGAAAAATTTATGGCTGGGGCAAAAAAAAAAAAAAATGCCTCAAAGCTAGTAAATTGGTCAGTTACAACAACTAGACTGTGTTTTTTGTTTTGTTTTGTTTGACATGGTTTTTACTTTTCTGTTAAATTAACTACTTTTAACTTTAGTAAATATGTGCAGTAATATAGTACTATTTCCCTTCATGATTTTAAACACTTCAGTCATGTTGTCTCATATTTTTTTGCTTAAACTGAAAAACATTTCATGTATTCTGTTTTGGGTACAAACATGTGCTGTCTTATTGGCTTTGCCACTGGACTACATCCTTGTGTCAGAGCACAGTCTTATTGGAAAAGTGGTTATGTGATGGGTGACAAAATATCCTTAAAACACTGCATGGTCAAATGTACCCCTATAAACGGCAGGGCTATCAGAGGCACCGGCACTACAAACATCTTGCAGTGTGGTGCTTGAGACCGTTGTCCAGTTTGCAGAGATGTCTGCTTCATCTCAGTGTATCAGTTTAGTGCTTATCATATAGGGGAAAGTGTCACTCATCACCAAGAGATTATGTAAGATCAACAGCAGTCCATTTGGTGATAGTAAGTGATAAATGGCAGGTATATTTTTATAAATGAAGTTCCACAACTAAGATTATCCACTTAGTTATAAGTGTTTCTTGGTGATGTATAGATCATGATGAGTCTCTGTAGATGCTGGTTATTGTTAGTATATGAAGCTTACCTGCCTGATGGACAATACACCTGTCCTTTCGTAGTGGTGTTCCTCTGGGCTGCGAAGGTTTGTCTTGAGAGTCATCTTTTTTGCATTCTTACATATGTGCTGTCATATGCAAAGCTGACTACCTAACCTTGAAAATAGTTGATTTACCTTCAACAAACATTTAAATATTTAATGAGAACCTTATCAATGCATTCTGTATATCCTTTGGTGGCAGTAGCACTTGAAGTTTACAATGATACAAACACTGTTTGGTTTTTGAGTCTTGAAGGTTCCTCCATTTGTGGTAGTGAACATAACATTTAAATATGACTGTCTATTTTTGATTTTGCTGTTATCACATCCTAGTTGTCCTACAAATTGCAGGAGTACTTCTGAGGGTGGGAACTTTTTCTTAATATTTAAATTCCCCTTGATATGTAGGGATTATTAAAATGCTGAGTAATAGTTAGTCAAACAGAATTTCTATGTTATAACACTATGACTTTTTGTAGTTGATAAAACGGACCCAGCATAATTAAGATTATCAAGTGTAGATTTTTGTTACTTTACTGGTGTTAAACTAATTTAAACCAATCTCATTAAAGTGTTTATCTAGGAAGATTTGATTTTTGTAACAAAGCTGAATGTTCTGTTTTGGTTACACAAACGAACACATTTTATTTGTTGCTTATCCAGAAAATTCTTCAGTTTACTGAACTAAAGCATAATTGAAGTATTTAAGGAAAAAATGGCTTGCACGCTCATACCTAGAGCTATTTCATGTATGCTTTCTGCAGAGTTTCCTCATGAAAAATGTTTCAGTGATTGATTCCAAGTGACAGAACATGAGCAGATATTTTTTTTCTCCCTCCAGACACTTGCTCTATAATGAAGGTTAACTTGTGAAAGTCATTTTAGCATTAATAATGTAATAACCTTGTTGTACCTGAGTAAATAGCAAAAAAGATCAATACATTAGTTTTTTGTCTTGAAACAGTTAAGCTCTTTTAATTTCTGTTGCACAACCTGTTTTTGTTGACATTGTTTTACGAACCTATATTTAAATATTTATTTATAGTTTCCTGTTATATTTTGAGACTGCTGATGAAGACTAGCACAATTCTGTTCATTTGAAATTTTCTTGTGAATTTTGATTAAGCACAGTGATTCCCAAATCATGACAAAAATTAAACATTTTCTTTTTGACCTTACAGTTTATACTTTCAGTAATATTCATAAGTAAACAAGGGGTAGAAGGATATTCCATTGAAAAGCGTGGGCATTTTATTTAAAATAAAAAAAGAGGCATCATTTCTTCAATTTTTCCTTCGCAGAGGTGGTGACCGTGGTGGCTTCAAAAATTACGGTGGTAAGTGATGCGCATTAGAAATGTTTCAGTGAAATTCTGTATGAAAGCTCCAAAAGCCACCATTTCTTGTGATGCACCAAAAAAGTTCATCTCTTGCTTATAGCTATGTGGGTTATTTATTTTAAACTTCCACTTTTTTCATTTTTCATTTTTTTTTTCTTCAAGTTGGCAAAAATAAACTGAAAACTACCTTTTTGGTATCATGCATGATGAATGCAGAAGACCACATTTTTGATTTTTACTCAGTGAAGCGTTGAAATATCCATACCATGTCTGTGGAAGACTCTTTAAAGTGATAATTTTATTGGCCTGCTTAATTAATCTTTGCTACATCTGCAGCATTATCAGGATTTTCTTATGTTAAATCTGCCTTTCACTCTAAGAAAGCAAAAGCTATACTGTTTAAATTTAGACGATACTGGTTATTCACTGATTAAGTACCTTAACATTAAAATTTGATTGCCTTTAGTTTAAAACTAGAATGCCTAATAGTCTACAGGGAGAATCTGTCTGGTCACTTCAGGGAATTTAACAGAAAATGATAAATTAAGTTTTGCCAACCTTTGTTTGTGCACAACTTAAATTTGCATTGCTGTTATTAGTGTTTGATTTATTGTGTGTATTGATTTTTGTTATGGGATGGCCACTTTAAACAATTCCTGACAGTAAATCTTAAGATGCAACTTATGCAAGTTGACCATAGTAATTTATGTAAAAAAATACATCCACTTTATTTCTGAAAATTCTATTTTGGTATGGATTTCAACTATTAAGGTCCTAATTCTTCCAGTTAAACTAATCAAGTCAATAAAGCTCTAAAATCTATGAAATACTGTACATTAAAACAATTATACCATTTATTTTACAAACTCATACGATATGAAATCAAGAAAAGCCTAAATTACTTAATGTTTTTATCCTGTTTAAATATAGGCATTTCTTTGCTTCATAAATTGAAGTAAGGTGTTAAATTGCCAAGCACCAAAGAGTTAAGGGGAAATGTGAATAATACTCCTCACAGATTCTTTAATGCTCTCTAGAATTGCTTGTATTTGCTCATTACAAAAATGTGGTAGACTGGCATCCCATTCAGGGTTAATTCCTCCCTTGTGCACATGATAGCCCCTTTTTTTCCTGTTGGCTTTTGTAATGAATCAAGTGGATTATTAAAATGAATGAATGAGCAAATGAATGGTGTAGAAATATACTTTGACTTTCTTGGAAATGTGTAAACCTATGTTTGTATTTTGAGTGGGAAATATTTAGACAAACTAGCTCTGTGCATCACTTTCCCTTAGATGCTCAAAGAAGTGGCTGTTAGTGGCAGATGTGGTTTAATTTCTTGAATCAGGCAACAAACGTTTTATGTTGCCTAGATTGTGCCGAGATATGACTCACAATTTTAAAATTAATTAAAATATTCATGAAAAAATTGTAAACCTAATTTTGTTGTTCTTTCTTTTGTAGAACCACGGGATTATCAACAGCAGTCTGAACCGGGTTAGATACTTTAATTCAAATTGTCAACATATGACTTTAGAAATGTAATTTTTCTGGCCTTTACATACTTGTACTATTTCCAGTGCAGTCTGCCCCTTTCAAGATGGTCTGAAGATGTGTACTTTTTCTTTTTCTTTTTTTTTTTTAATGTGTGTAAAAAGATTTGTCAGTTGCATCAGTAACTCTTTTAATGTGAAATTTTCAAATTGAAATTTCTTTTGTTCAGTCAGTTATAATTAAAGGTGAACAGTAAGCCTATCTTGATCTAGGGTTTTTCTGTTTAAGAAAATTGGATTCTATGCACATAAAGGACATTTTTCAGTAAATTAGTTTATAAGATCACTTTTTATTGCATGTCCCACCTTGGAAGTAATATTACATTATGTGGAATAATTTCATTGGAGTACCTTCAATGAAGTTGTGGTTGCTTTGGTTTCATACATGTCAATTATAAGTTACTTTATGGCATTTTTGCGTATTGGACTGCACTGTTTTAGTCTGGATAATATCTATTTAATTAGACTTGGAAAAATCTTTTGGATCTGTAACAAAGTAATGTAAAACAGACTGTTGTCCACAACTCCAAATTACTGCCAAAAATATACCTGAAATTTTTAAAAAGCAAAACAATACTTTTATTTAATCTGTAGAAATACAGGAATAGCTGTAAACATTTACTCAGTAATTCTGAATCTTGCTAATTTGGAAAAAAGAGGTTAAATCTTTTTTGCTTTAACATTTTTAGTGTTTTAATCCGTTACCAGTACTGTATATAAACCATGACATTCTTTGCTTAAAAAATGTTGCTGTAGTACACATTTAACCATCAAGGGCAATAGAATTAATCACCCAATCTGGATTTTTTTTTTTTTTTAAACACATTTTTGGATTTTAAAATGTAATTTAAAAAAATCGGGAGTGGAATCCCGTAGACTTTTTCGTATACACAGATATGGGGGATGGATGTTTGAGGAGTAAACCTCAAGAAAATGATTATATTTTTATATTGTGTACATTTAAAGAACCATCAACAATAAATCATATCAAAGTAATAACGAGCAATTATTATAAAAGTAAAGCAAATCTGACTCGGCAGCTGCATGAATAAAAGCTAAAATTCCACTTCCAGTTAGTGGAAATAGCCCAAAAGTTGTTACAAATTTACATTTTGTACCTAATCCTTGTATGCAAAATTTGATTGACCTAAGTGAAAGTGTTCAAGTTATTGTGTTAACCCCACACACATATACACATACAGACACAGACATCATTTCAAAAATGGTATTTTTGGACTCAAGGAGGTCTAAAATGTTGAGATTCATCAATCTCGAAATTGAATTTTTGGAGGATTCCAATACTTTCCCTATACTTCATATACGAGAAAGTAAAAAGACTAAACCTGTTTTTTTCTGTCTTATAAATGACTATTTAGCAGCACAAATGTGAGTTTTAAATTCCCTCCTGAACAAATCTGTAATTATTGAATGTTTGTCTTGGCAGCTGCGGAACAGGATAATTCTGACAACAACACAATATTCGTTCAGGGACTGGGTGAAGATATTTCCTCTGAAGAAGTTGGAGACTTCTTTAAGCAAATTGGTATTATTAAGGTTTGTAATTTTGTCTGAAATTGGTTTCCTTAATTGAGCCATTACCCACTGTCAAGACCAACTTTTTATTGCATTGAATTGACTTGTACTAAAATCTTAAAGTATGGGTGCATACTATTCTATACAGGAAAGAAAATGCCCTTCTCTAGCTGTATATTTGACCTGATTATATTAGAACAAAGGATCAAAACTAAGCCCTGATCATATCAAAGAATAATGTCAGGTTTTATCCCGGGGTTTTCCTAAAACAAAGGACCTTTTTAAATTGCAAATCTTATTATAGATGCATTTTTCATGTAAATATTTTACTGTTGGTGAAAGCACTTGTTAAACTTCTTGACAAAACAGCTAACATCTTTAAGACAGATACATTTTTCACCATTGCTATTTAACCATAGATTTTATTTTGTGCAGTAGTACAGAGGTACAACTACTTAACATGGGATGTTTAAAACAAAGTTCAAGTATATATATTGTTCCATTTCATTAACCCAAACTTCCCCCCTCAGTATTTTCACCATGTAATGCATACAATTTGGATGAAGTCAGGGGAAAAAAAAATACACTCTGCTCTTGATGCTAATGCTCTGTTTAAATTTTAAAAAAAGTTTTAAGAAAATGTGCTTATTTGTTTCACTGTTGCAAAAATACGAGGGGATACCCAAAAATAACTGGAATCTATATCCGACGCTCAATCTAGAGTTGAGAATTTCGCCGCTAGGTGTAGGATACTTAAAAGTATTCTGTGACACTCTGCCAAGTGGTGTTGCTCAGTATTCATACAGCATTGTGTGTCGGTTTTTCTTGGTGCTTATTAGAGGTGTTCTGCGATTATTTGTGATGGGTGATCATAAACCACAACACGTCTACGTTAAATTTTGTTTTCTTAGGGAGAACGGCTACTGAAACCAGTGATGCTTGAAACTGCTTTTAAAGAGGAAATTAAGTAAAATGGGTCTGAGTGGTTTTCATATTTCAAACGAGGGAAAAAAACTCAAAGGAAAGCGCTTTTGTACCGTGGAGGAAGTCAAAGAAAAATTGCTGCAGGCATTGGACAACGTTCCTCCTCAGTTCCAAAAATGTTTTTCCCCATTGTGAAAACCATTAGGACAAGTGCATTCGTTCACATAGAGTACTGTTGAAGGAAACTAAAGTTTCAGTAAGTAAAAATAAATAAATAAAACAATGACCCCCCCAACCATTACGGTTATTTTTGTTTACCCCCTCGTGTGTGTGCGTGCGTGTATGTATGTGTGCATGTATCTTGAAGAGGATCAGTCTCGCATTTGTAGTTGATACAATATGCATTTTATTTCCACTGGCTGGAATAATTTTAACTGCTTGAGTTCTTCCCTATGCTTTTTATCAGTGTATTCCTTTTGTATAATTAACTCATTGTTAAGATGCAAAATGTGATTACATCCTCATGTATCTGGCATAAAGTTCACTATCTAACATTGCTGCTTGAAAGAATTTCCACTTTGGGACTTTGAAGTAATTGGTTAAGTAATACACTGGCACTGAAGTTTAAGTTTGGACAATATATCTAAATTTTTACCTGCATAGGTTAATATATTAAAGGAATATTCAAAAAAACAGTTTAAAAAGATTTCTAATACAAGTGTATCATTTGTATCTTGAAAATAAATGCTTTTCTGCTTAATTAAAAAGAAAGCTTTTGTTCTCTTTTTAACATGATCCACATTATCAAAACATTTAGGCACTTTAGGTGGGTTTTGTTAACTGTTTATTTTAGTTTCTAAAACTCCATCTTTTCCTACTACAGGCACACTCTTATTAATTTTAGGACATAAAAATTTAAAGAATACAAAGTGTGATAATTTTTAATTCCTCTTTGACTTGTATTAAATTAACAATTTTGTTTTACTCATCTTCGTTGTGTTTTAGTAAATATGTTCTCTTCCTAAATTTGATGCCAGAAACAAGAAAGGTGGGATGGGTTTACCACTGACACTAATTGTTTGGTAACTGAAGGTATCAATTTTCTAGGTTTTAAAGTGATTTTTCCTTTCTTCCTTGGTGCAAGTCTTTAGTCACTCAGTTGTACAAGATTTTTATTGATATAATTTGTACTTAACAATATACCACGTTTTTAAAGGGATACAGGCTTGATCTCCCAGTGTGGCTAACATCTTCTGTCTGGTCACAAATCCTCATTGTTTTAACATGTGCGGAATGAGGCTTCTCTTGTTTAAAGAAGCAGGGAAACCCCTGAAAAAAAGAAGGCAGCAAATACAGTATTACTCCAATGTTTATGAATGCCATTAGCACCAACGCATCCCATTAGTTTTTGACTTTGCCTTTTAAGAACAGAGATTTCTTGTGATTCCCTGAATCTTTTAAAAAAATATTGTGCACTGTAGAGGATGAAAAACTTTAAAAACATTCTTGATCTTGCGGATTATTCTATCACATGGTTTTTCACAAAGTGGTGAACCTTAGCCCATTCTTGTTTGCAGAGGGCTGAGTCTTTCGTAGATGCTCCTTTTGTACCCTAGCATGATATTGTATCGTTGGAAAAAAAAAGGTTTTTTTTTTTTATAATACATGTCAGGAACTTCAGAATAAGTGTGGGTTTTTTTTTTTTTGCCATGAGAAAAAAATTTGTAATTTTACTGTTTTCAATGTATTATAGGTTAAAAGGGAACTTTAAAAAGCACTGCTTTTTTTTCCCCACCCCCAAGCATTTTGCTTATTGTGCCAGCTTTGTAGAAATATTGGATTTTTGACACTTCTCTTCTACGTAACTAAATTCACAAACAAAGTGGCAAACTTAAAATAATGGTAGCAGGATGAGCTTGTACTTGGTAACCTCATGCTTTGACCCCACCTTTTGAAAAGTACTACAAGTTACCAGTATACCTTGGACTCTTGTTTTTCCTTTTCTCTAGGGTCATTCTCTGATTTTTATAATTTTTACCTATGCTCTGAAATGCTTTTACAATATCAGCGACTCTCATCCTATCATTCTGACATGGTTATTTTTTTAACACTGCTCGACGTCCACCTAATTTTGCGTAACTTTTACACCTCTGTCATGCATGCTTTGCCAAGTTTTTTTAAATGTACTAGAATATCTAAAAAAAAAAAAAGCTTAAGAGGAGTTGCTGCATCCCCACACACAAAATGTTTGCTTTTCTTGAATACAGCTGTTGTTTTTCATGCCCTTTCCAGTCATGGACATATTCTTTCTGCTTTTTGCTAAACTTTCCAGTCCATCTCCTTCTGTCAGTTTATTAGGAAACAAAAACAGAAAAATGGATGTAGAAACAGAACAAACAGAACAAAGAGAAGCATAGTAAAAAAAACAATTCTTTCTTCGAATTTTGTTTGTACTGTTTTTTGCTGTTTTTGTTTTCTGTGGTTTTCAGTGTTACCTTTTGCTTATTGCTTGTCAACATTTGTAAAACTTCCATTGGAATTTAACTCAATGTCACCCTCCTATAGAAATGAAAGACGCGGATAAACAACAATAGTACATATTGGGAATTACATTTTGAGGCACTCGATTCTTGCAAAAAAGACGGACGTTGCCATTGAATTCGGAATTTAGCCAACTTTCTTGAAAGACTCAGGTTGGAAACGTATGGAAGCTGCTGCATCTGAAGACTTTGAAAAAGAAGTTTGTGGTTCAGTGATGCTCATTCAAGAAAATGTGAGGTTTCTAAACTCTCGGGAACTGGACAAACACGCCAAATAGCATCCCAAAGGGTGATCGCCACTTCTGTGGAAGACTGTATCTGTTGCTGGGGCAACAGCAGGCTCACAGCTCTGCTGCGTCTCTCTGCCAAAGCAAACTCGATGGGTGATGCAAGAAACATTGTAAATGCAGGGAACAGTATTACTTGGCCACTAACCTAGTAACAATCCTGCTGGACTACTGTGTCTGTGTATAGGAGAGTGGCAGATCAGGCTACAATAAATTACCCTGCTGTTTCTGTTTCAAGCTTAATAAAGCTGGTTTTGCTAAAGTACTCAGACTCAGCCTCGTGTTTTTGGGGTGCAAGACAGGGGCTTATAGCGCAACCACAATCTTTTAGGATTTGCTTCTGGGGTGTTTCGCTGCAGCGCTGTGAGCCTGCTGTAGCCCTTCTGCAGCAACAGACAAGCAGTCTTCCACAGATGCGGCAATTGCGCTTCAGGACACACTTCAGCATGTCGTCCTGTTGGGTGGATGGTGGGTCCCGAATGAGTTAAGAAACCTCACAATATATATGAAGAGGAAAAGGATGATTCGGTGTTTGATAACTGTGCTGCCCACAACATGCTTCCCCATTTAGATAATTGTATTGCATTTCTTCCACCCAATTGCACATCAGTGCTTCATCCTTTGGATTTAGGCATTGTTTGCACCCTGAAAGTGTGTTATCACAAGGAAATGCTTAGAAAAATTCTTGTCAGCATAACTTATAGACAGGATGAGATTAAAATTATTGTGAAAGAGGCTATTGAAATGATTGCAAACGCCTGGGCTCAAGTTAAAGAAAGCAATATAGTGACAAATACAGAATCTCATTACTATGAAATTGTCATTACAACAAAATATTTAGGTCCCTGACACTTGGTTGTAATTTAATTTTACCTGTATTAAATTTATAAAGACAATAAGATTATAAAGACAAAAAAAAGTTTCACAAGCTTGTGACCTCATGCAGCTGATTGGGTAGTTGTTGACCAGTATTCTCTTTGATGTGATCTTTCACCTTTTCTCTGGCAGTTCTGTAAGCAGTGTTGGGATTCTGCTATATATCTTTTATAACTCTGTGCTGTTGGGGCAGGGGAGGTGGGATTTTGAAATTTGAGTGACAATATACAGGTGCTGGTCATAAAATTAGAATATGATGACAGTTGATTGATTTCAGTAATTCCACTCAAAAAGTGAAACTTGTACATTAGATTCATTTATTACACAGACTGATGTATTTCAAGTGTTTTATTTCTTTTAATTTTGATTATAACGGACAACTAAAGTCCCAAATTCAGTATTTCAGAAAATTAGAATATCAATTAAGACCAATGCAAAAAAAAGGAATTTTAGAAATGTTGGCCAACTGAAAGGTATGAACATGAAAAGTATGAGCATGTACAGCACTCAATTTTTAGTTGAGGCTCCTTTGGCCTGGATTACTGCAGCAATGCGGCGTGGCATGGAGTCAATCAATTTGTGGCACTGCTCAGGTGTTATGAGAGCCCATGTTGCTCTGATAGTGGCCTTCAGCTCTTCTGAATTGTTGGGTCTGGCGTATTGCATCTTCCTCTTCACAATACCCCATTATTTTCTATGAGGTTAAGGTCAGGCGAGTTTGCTGGCCAATCAAGAACCGGGATACCATGGTCTTTAAACCAGGTACTGGTAGCTTTGGCACTGTGTGCAGGTGCTAGGTCCTGTTGGAAAATTAAATCTGCATCTCCATAAAGTTCGTCAGCAGCAGGAAACATGAAGTGCTCTAAAACTTCCTGGTAGACGGCTGCGTTGACCTTGGACCTAAAAACGCAATGGACCAACACCAGCAGATGACATGGCACCCCAAACCATCACTGACTGTGGAAACTTTACACTGGACCTCAAGCATTGTGGATTATGTGCTTCTCCTTTCTTCCTCCAGACTCTGGGACCTTGATTTCCAAAGGAAATGCAAAATTTACTTTCATCAGAGAACATAACTCGGCAGCAGTCCAGTCATTTTTGTCTTTAGCCCAGGCGAGATGCTTCTGATGCTGTCTCTTGTTCAAGAGTGGCTTGACACAAGGAATGCAACGGCTGAAACCCATGTCTTGCATACGTCTGTGCGTGGTGGTTCTTCAAGCACTGGCTGCAGTCCACTCTTTGTGAATCTCCCCCACAGTTTTGAGTGGGTCTCCAGGGTGCGGTTATCCCTATTGCTTGTACACTTTTTTTTCTACCACATCTTGTCCTTCCCTTCGCCTCTCTATTAATGTGCTTGGACACAGAGCTCTGTGAACAGCCAGCCTCTTTAGCAATGACCTTTTGTGTCTTGCCCTCCTTGTGCAAGGTGTCAATGGTCGTCTTTTGGACAACTGTCAAGTCAGCAGTCTTCCTCATGATTGTGTAGCCTAGAGAACTGGACTGAGATCATTTAAAAGCTTTTGCAGGCGTTTTGAGTTAATTAGCTGATTAGAGTGTGGCACCAGGTGTCCATTATTGAACGTTTTCACAATATACTAATTTTTCCGAGTTTCTGAATTTGGGACTTTCATTAGTTGTCAGTTATCATCGAAATTAAAGAAATAAACATTTGAAATACATCAGTCTGTGTGTAATGAATGAATCTAATATACAAGTTTCACTTTTTGAATGGAATTGCTGAAATCAACTTTGTCATGATATTCTAATTTTATGATCAGCACCTGTAATTTATGGTAGAGATTTTCTTACAATAAAGTGGAATAGATGCTAGCAGCACAAGTTGCTCCCCATTCTTGGAGTAGCTTCATTACTAAGAGTTTGGCACACGAGTGTGACATTTATGAATCCAGAAGAAAAATGACTGCTTTACTAAGCTGTGTACCAAAACAATATATATGTAGGCTATTGTACAAGTGCATTGTTGTTTAACAAGACTTACTCTCTTTTTTGAGGGGAAAATCTGATCAAAACCTTTAACTGTATATTTCTTTTGTCTATTATGTAGCATTCTTGTATGTTAAGCAGGTGTCATTTTACTTTATGACTTTATTTTTGAACAGGTTAATAAAAAAACGGGCAAACCCATGATTAACTTGTATACAGATAAAGCAACTGGAAGACTTAAAGGAGAAGCCACAGTTTCATTTGATGACCCACCTTCAGCAAAGGCAGCGATTGACTGGTTTGATGGTAAGTGTTTAATTATTTTACAAGTTCATGTGATAGTTGGAGCTGATGCTTCTGTTTTGTGATTGGTGCATATAAATAATGAGGCAGCATGATCCAAAGTGCTTGTTTAAAAATTAATTTAAAATGTGAATTTTGCAAACTTGCACAATGGCATGAAATGGATGTTTTGTTATGGACAAGTCTTTTTCTTCCCCACTATAGGAAAGGATTTTAATGGAAAGATAATTAAAGTTTCTTTTGCTACGAGAAGGCCTGAATTTATGCAGCGTGGAGGAGGAAGAGGACGTGGAGGTATTGTTGACTTGAATACAGATATCTTGTGGTATTATCAGCATGCTGGAGTCTGTAGAATAGGAAACCCTTTATACAGAGTCTCGGGTTCAATAAATATGTGCATTCAATATATAATTTAGGTATGGAAAATGTATGTTTTATGTGATTTGATTTTTAATAGTGCCAACTAAATTTTTCCATACTTCAGTTGACTTCTGTGGATGTACTGATTTATTTTTATTGCTTTTGTGTAGGTTCTAGAGGTGGTTTTGGTGGTAGAGGGAGTTTTGGAGGAGAACCAAAGAATGG
This sequence comes from Polypterus senegalus, assembly GCF_016835505.1. NCBI lineage: Eukaryota > Metazoa > Chordata > Cladistia > Polypteriformes > Polypteridae > Polypterus > Polypterus senegalus. Next base: position 110,233,291 of record NC_053159.1, on the reverse strand, counting down.
AGACTGGATCTGTCCAAATGCGTAAGATGTGTTTTATCATTTTATTTTTAAAATTGCATATGTTAGGCCTCATTTAATAATGTGAAAAGTTAGGTTTTGTAAAAAAAAAACTAAATTTTTGTCCAGGTCTTGTGGAAATATGAATTTTGCAAGGCGATCAGAATGTAATCAGTGTCGTACTGCCAAACCAGAAGATGCATTTGGAGGTAGGTAGTTATGTATGTATGTCATAAGCAATTAAACTTAATTTTAAAAATTTTGACTTTTCATTAATTAAACTTGCCACTTCTCAATCTGGCCACCATAGTTTCTTCTTTAAAATGTGTTTATTTTGCAAATTAATCCATTCAAAACTCTCTGGAAGCTCTAAAGTTGGTTTTACTTTAGTGATTTTCTGAAGCACAAATCATTGGGTTCTGTGATTAAGTCATTAAAACAATTTGGAAATTTGTTTACTAGGATATTTGGTTAACCGTGTTAGAGAAAATGCTGTGGAATTGACCTACATGGACACTCATGGATGTAAAATATATTCGTTTAATTCTAGATTCTTGCCCCTACTGCATTCATGTAAACTCTAGTGTATTGTCAATCAGTGTTCTCTCTTAGGCTCTTCCAAATGGTTACTTTATATTCATCTTGGTTTATGCTATATGCTTTGTGTTTGTGTCCTATGTGGATGAGAAAACATGAATGAAAATATTATGTAGACTGGTGACCTTTTATTTGTTTGCATTGTGTCAAACTGACTGACCTCGTACACTGTACAAATTTACCTTTCCTTTTTTAAATAGATCGGCAGAAAGGTTTTGGTGGGGACAGAGGTGGCTTTAGAGGCCGTGGTAATTTTCGTGGAGGTCGTGGTGGAGATCGTGGTGGATATGGGGGAAAGATGGGAGCAAGGTAACATTAACTCATGAAATAAGCATTACTATAATTTTTAATTAGTCAGTAGATGACTGGGCCTTTACCCTAGATCTTGCTGTTTTTTTTTTTCCAGTTTTCTGTTTAGTAAAATTTAGAGTACACAATTTGTTCGTCAATATCATAGTACTATCAAATGAATAATCACATAAATGTGATTAGTTTTGGTTGCAACAGTCATGTATATAATAGCAAAGACGGAAGATTTTTGAGATTAAAATGATTTCCTGTTCTCTAAACAATTTTTTGTATCACCCCACAGAGATGATTACAGATCAGACCGAAGAGATCGACCATACTAAGATCCTGAAATTCTGTAGATTGTACACAAGCAGAGTGATTCATCATTGTCTTACCTGGCAGGCTTTTTTTTTTTTTTGTTTTTTACCTCTCCATTTTGTTGCATGTTTTTTTTGTTTGTTTTTTTGGGTGTATTGCAGTACAAAAATGTGCAGCTACTGTAATGGATTTTTTCTATGACGAATGTATTCAAATTAGTAGTAAATTAGACCAAGTCAATATTTTTAATTGTCATAGGTTGAAAGTGCAACATGAGCTTCTCTTATAATACAGTGTTCGCATATTGCAGAATATTTTGTATAACTGATTAAAGTAAACTTTTACTTCTGACTCTGTTCTCCTTAATTTAAACTGTGAATAATTATTCTGGTATATAGTTAACCTTGCAGTGTCCAATTAAAGTGTGTTTTTTTTTTTTTAAGAAAATATTTAAATTTGAGTTTTACAAACCTGTCATTTTTAATTCCACTAGGCAATATCACCCTCTGGTATCTGGAAAGTAATCTCATAGAAAGCAAAGTACAAGGCACCTTTTAAAAAGTTGTATTTAAGCTCTTGCACTATTTTTTACCCCTAGTTACAAAGCCACCTTGCCAATGTAATAGGGTTTGTATTCAGATTTCTTGGTCTTGATGCCTCCATTGTCAAGTGCTGGATGTAAGACAAAACTTAACCTTAACTGTATGGACATCTCCGGCAAATCGTTCAATTTTAGCTCCTATGAACTAGGATTTGCTGTTTGATAGACAACTTTTTTTTTGGTCCCCGGCGGATGTTTCGCATTTTACAGAAGCTCTTTAAATATATTCATACATAGGTAAATATGCACACACACTTTGATCTAAACACTGAAGAAAATGAAGAAGAAAAAACTGTTTAGAGGACCCCCAGTAGCGTTTCCTGACACATTTTTGTTGAATAATTCATTGGCTTATTATTGGTTAGTGTGTTAGAGAGAGGATGTGCAGCATTTTTCATAATTTCACTCAGTTTTGTTTTCGTTATCTCCTTTGACACTACCTCGAGGGGGTCCAGAGTTCATCCAATAACTGAGCATACCCTCTTAGTTAGCCTTTTGATTCTGTAGGCCGCTGTTCAAATATCACCACAGCATAGAAAATTGCATTGCCCATCAGACTTGTAGATGTGAAAGATGTTGCTTCCCACAATTAAGGAATGCAGCCTCCTAAGAAAAGAGCCTGCTCTGCTGTCCCTAATATAGTTCCTCTCTGTTCAGAGACCAGTCCAACCTGTCAATGTGGACCCCTATGTACTTGTAGGAGCGTACCACCACTCCGTCCACTCGTTGAATAGTGACCAGACATAGAGGTTCTTTGGTGCGGCGAAAGACAATAACCTCTTCCTTGGTTTTTCTGATGTTAAGAAGCAGACAGTTCTCTTTGCACCAAGAAACAAACTTTTCCACCTGACTCTTATCTTGCCTCATCCCCTTTATCAATACTTTCCATAAGTGCAGAATCATCTGCAAAGTATTGCAGGTGTTTTGTGAGCATGTAAACTCCATTAAATGTTAAATGTCAAGATTTTGAGTGAACCTCATTTGATAAAAATCTAACTTAACTAAAATTAAAAGATTTGGGGACTGCATCTTGAGAAAGCTTGCCTGAATCTATCTGAATCTTTGGCTAGTTGGTACAGTGGGTATAGAAAAGAATCACCCCTTCGAAATATTCCCATTTTTTTTTCTTTACAGCCTTAAATGAAAACGCACACAAATATTTCTTCCCAGCTTTACTTAATGCAACCTATAACATCCAAGTGAAAGATTACAGTTCAGAAAAATTATAAAAAATCAAAAACAAGATATATGGACATATAATAAAGGACCATCCCCCAATGCCAATATTTTGTTGAACCGCCTTTTGCTTTAATGACAGCCTTGAGTCTGTTGGGATACTTCTCTATCAGCTTTGCACATCTAGATTGAACAATATTTGCCCACTCTTTACAGAACTGTTCAAGTTCTTTCAAATTGAATGGTGAGTGTTGGTGGACTGCTGTCTTCAAATCTTTCCACAGCATTTCAATGGGATTTAGGTCTGGGCCACACAAGAACTTCCTCTTTTTTTCATCCTTCAGCCACTGCGTGGTCAGTTTTGCTGTGTTTCAGGTCATCATGTTGAAAGGTGAACATTCTGCCCATCTTCAATTGTCTTGGCAGAGGGTAGCAGATTTTCCTAAAGAATTGGACGGTATTTTGCTCCATCCATTTTTCTTTCTACCCTAATGAAAGACCCAGGCCCTGCGGCAGCGAAACACCCCCACAACTGGATGCTGCCACTTCCATGCTTTACTGTAGGTATGGTGTGTTGTGGATGGTGAGCTGCATTTGATTTCTGCCAGATGTACCATTTGGTATTGAGGCCAAATCTGACCATAAGACCTTTTTGCACTTGGCATCAGAATCTTCAAGGTGCATTCTTTTTTTGCCTTTCTTAAGAAATGGCTTTTTCCTTATGACCCTCTCAAACAAGCCACAATTGTGGAGTGCTTGTGAAATTGTTGTCGCATGCACACAATGACCACTCTTTACCATAAAATCCTGTAAATACTTCAAAGTGTCCATTGGCCTCTTGGTAGCCTCTCTCACCAGTTTCCTCTTGTCTTCTATCCAGTTTGGAGGGATGGCCGTATCCAGGGGGAGTCCTAGTAGTATCGAACACTTGCTGCCTACTTTATTATAAAGATAAGAGCAGGCATTAAGTGTATCAATTTTCCTCTGGTATGCAATGGGTGTTTGCCACATTGATTTTAGAGAATTGTTACTGGAAAGGATGTATACGCTTTAGTATGCATCGCATAGCTCACAACTGATTGGTGCCAGTGCATTTCACTCTCACTGGTTTTCTTTGTCGTGTAACCTTCCCACATTTGCTTAAACCAGTTTGGAGTTGCAAGGATCTATCCCTGACTTGGCACCACCCCATCATAAGAAGCAACACACAAACTCTTGGGATCTTTAAGTAGGGCAGGAATACTAATAGAAAAATTCATACAGATGTGGTGAACTCTGCACACGATGACCAGGTGGGTCCCGCCTCCCTTCAAGGGTTTGTATTTTTATTTTGTGGAAATGATGTTCATTAGGGAAGTCAAACTCAATTCCTGGTTGGCAATTATTGGTGATAACACAGCAGAATGTTAACTTGATTTTATTTTTTTAATTACCCGACTCCTCCCCCCCTTATCGAACAACCCAATCAATAAGAAGTCAGGTAGCAGATGACTAGGCTAGCTAGGAAGGTGTACCAAGAAAAAGAAACATTTTAGGAATTGTCTGGTGCGATAGAATGAGATCGCTAACAGTCTGTGTAAGTCAATGTTTCATTAACACCAATATAGGATATTGGAGTGAAAACTGTGGCTCTCCTTGTCTGTGTGAGACCCAACCGTATTTGCTGGTTATCTGTTGGCTTGCTTTGTATAACTATTTTGTCTCTGATTTCAGCAAAATGAAATGAAGATGAATTATCTTCCGTAACTGCTTACTAAGTATGTGGCTGGAACAAAATTGGTTGCAGCCTTTTGCCCTCCATGATCTGAGTGTGACACCCCTGAATTAAGTGTATGTTCAAGTACCGCCGCATCGTCCGCACATTAATCTTTTAATCCCACTTGTACCAAATACAATGGCCAATGCCTGTGTCAGGTTTGTTGAAAGTGCCGTGTATTTTTGTTTTCTTAACTAGTGATTTAAGTTCAGTATTTGATGAGCAGTAGTAGCAAAATATTCTTGTTCAACTTTATTTTTTTTTATTATTGTGGGAAAAAAATATCTAGTCAGATGTTAACTTTTCTTTTTGCTGGGTTTTCTGAATATGTCTTCATGCCCGTAAAAATCAATTTATATTTTAGCCCCAGAAAAGAGTAGCTCTCCCAACACCTGCATATTTGTCCTTTCATTACCCTAAGTAATTGTTTTAAGAAGAAAATTCGCATATGCAAATGATGGAAGTTAGTCTTTCAACGCTGAAATAAGCAGTTAATAAGTCAAAATACGTTTCTTTATAGAAAGATTTGAGGAATGGCTCTTTTAATTATACAAACCGGTTTGAACCAAAACTGAACTAGTGGAGTCGGTGACTCTTGTGGGAGTTTTTATATTACGTCACGATGGGGCGTGTACGAACACTGAGCTACTCGGCGGGCGCGAGCGTGTGAAAGTCGCACGACTTATGAGAGCACCTCAGCTAATACTGGTGCCAAGGACTTAACCTGCCTTTGGAATGAGCTTTGACAATAAAATGGATTAGTTATGCCGCAACGACATTTCTATTGCTCTTTCGTAAGAAACAAACAACACATTTTTAAAGAAACTTGTCATTTGTCTACAAGATGCGCTTCATTTTTAATTTCTTCAGGATAGCAAATCTGCTTCTACTGTTGGCTGCTGTTTTTATCGTTGCCTGTGCCAGTGCAACAGTCACTAAGGATCAAGGATCTGACCGGACAAAAATCGAGGTACAGAAGAGTGAAAACGTTTAGCATGCATTTATGCTGTGAAACATAATAAATTGCAGCAAATGTGAAAAGAACACGAAGTTGTTATCCGTAAGTGACATCTGGAGTGCAACAAAGTTGGCTTTCATTTTGACAGAGCATTAACTATTGTTCTTGCAAAAGATCGTGGGTTTTTAGTGTTTGTTGATGGCGTTATAATTGCAACATTAATTCCTTTAATGCAATCTTACTAAATCCGTTTTATTCCGGCCAGAGCGGATGAAAAGAATAGTCAACAATCAAAGCACTAGCACGCAAGATCGCCATTTGACGTAACAATATTAAACGTTTAGCAATATAGGTTACCCGACGCCCTTACATTGGATAAGGCGGTATGGGAATATTTGCATTAAACTAGACTGGCGCCTTGCTTGTTCCTGCTCCAGCTTCTTCGCGACCATGCGTTTGATCAGCTGGGCAAGAAAATGGATGGATGGTTAGCTTAAAATATTGAGGTGATTCCAGCTCTTTTGCGCCTCTTTTTGTTGAGTTCACGCGAGGTTAAAGTGATTGGTCAACTTATTCCTCTTGTAAACCTAATTATTACAGTACAACTTTGTGGAAAGCCGATGCCATTCCTGGCAGGTCCTACAGCGCAGGGACAGATGCACAAAGAGATTATTCGTAAGGCATAGTGCGTTGCTATTATTTAGTTGGTCTTTTGTTTTTTTGAATGTTGATCACCTGCGATGGATTGGGGGGCCATTCTAAGCGGGTTTCCTTCTTGTACATAACGAGAAAGACTCCGACTCTCACGGGCCCAAAGCAGACAAGCGGGTTATTATGTGATGGGTGGCGCAGCGCTTAATAGACTGTGGATGTTACACGTTCTGTCGGTGTGCTGGAACGGATTATTCGGTAACTCCTCTTACAACCAAAACCGCTGGGGATGTCCGCTGGACTCGCGATGTGAGCTCAGGGTAGACTCTGGGACCATGTAAGGGTTAGTAAATGCATGGTTAATTAATCATCATGTAACTTGTATTGCTGTAAAATCTTTTCAGATAATGGAAACTATCTGTTGTAACCTATAAAACAACTGCATGTGAATAAATATAATGACTTAATTGAGTTAAGATTCGTGTATAAGGACGTTTATACAATGTGTGTATACAGTTTTTACACACACATAAGTGAATAGCTGCTCTGATTGTGACATTTAAACAATTTTGTGTTTAATTTTTCCTTTTGTGTCTTCAGAGAAAAATTGGCTGTCCAGTCTAATCTCTCTAAATCTGGAGGGAACCATCTTTATACTATGAAAGGGAGGGGGAGTTCCTACTGAGAATGCAAATTACTTCTCAACATGATTTGTGATGGTTTAAACCTGAATGCAACTATATGTGAGGAGACAGCAAGGTTAGTGTTGCTGTCCCCCAGATCCAGTGTCCAGGGTTTAAAGCCTGTGCCTGCCCATGTGGGCATTTGCATGTTCTCCCTGTGGCTGAGTGGGGTTTTCTCCCAAGTGTCCACAATCTTGCAGGTCAGTTCATTGGTGACCTGTCTAGGGCGCCACTCCAATTCGGGTTGAGAATTTTATGTTATGTATATGATACTTATGCAACCAAGGCACTTCCCAGTTTTCTTTAAAAATATCTTTTTTTTTTTAATTCATTAAATGCTGAGTACAAACTCTTATTAAAGGTAAACAGAAAGGCCTGGCATTGTTTGTCTGGATGCCAGCTTTTACTTTAACTGAAGCTGAAATGTCATCAATGGTGTGTTAAACCCTGCAGTGTCCCAACAAAGAGCCTGTGAGTTGGATCAAACAAACACATTTTTCAAAGTTTTTACTTTAACTACATAGTAAAACATAAATAAATGACATATTCCAGTTTTGTATTCATAAAATTCAATACCTGAGGGCATTAAGGCCATTTTAGTAGTAGATGTGCTTGTCTTTCATTTAGCCATAGCATTTAGATCCACACGGCACATTAGGAATCGCTGCTGGGCTGAGACCACACGCCGTGGAGTTCCTTGTGTAAACTGTGGGACACACGCAGCAGTCACTGATGGGTCTTATTTGTTTTATTACTGTGGCCTGAAACAACAAGCTACTGAATCTTGCTGTCTAACTGGCAGGCAAGACAGCCAAATATCAGGTCGAAGCACATGCAGAGTGTGCACAGGGATGGCGGTGCACTGAGCCCCAACGATGTATTTCTACAGGGTTCATTGCATGATGGGCCTTTAGGCAGCTCCATCATGTCAAGAACTGCAGGTTTAAAGGGTCTTCACCCACCCAGCACATTTCACTTTTTTTTTCTTTCTTAATGTTACCAATGGCGACAAAAAAGCCTTATAAATGTCTAAGTGAATTCCGTTATTTCATCTATTGGGTTTATTGGTCTTGGAGACGGAGCCCATCCTGGCAGGAGTTAAAACCAGATTGGGACTCAGCTGTTCACGCCGTTCCACTTTACGGTTGCCAGTTAAAGCGAATGCATGTCTTTGAATTGTGGAAAGAAAACCCCCAGAAACACTCCGTCACCACCTGTGAGTGTTATGCAGCTTGTGATCGAGCTAGGGGTCAAAGTCAAAGCTCCGGAACTGGGCCACCAATTCTTTAGTACAGCAGATCAAAATTGAGTTTCAATTCTTTACCAACAAGAAAAGAGTTTCAGTGCCTTCCCGGAGGTCCATTGGGTCTGCAAATGGCACACAATGTACAGCACCAAGCAGAAAGGCCATTGCATTGTGGTTCTAACTGATGTCTCAGCTGAAGGCTCATGTTCTTACTGGGCAAATCCAAGAGTTGAGTACAAGTACAGGAAGTTCTGGGGAGAGCCCTCTGCACCTACAAAAATGGTTTGGTATATAAAGTTAGATGCAGCTTTGGATGGCGGGTTCATAACATTGTGCTCCATACGTGATTGATGGGAATTTTTATTTTTTTATTCTGCTATTCCCTCAGAATGTCAGACACATTAGTTTCTTGCTGTCTTCAATTTCTTTTTTTCCCCCCAGTATATGAGTTTCTACATCCCCACCCTCACCCATGGACATGAGCTTCGGGTAACAACCAAAACAACGAGAACATGGACACAAGTGGCTGAAATGAGCTTCCTCTACAGGGTGGGTGGGCTCTCTCTTAGAAACAGGGTGAGAAAGCAAACATCAGGTGGAGAGGCTCTGAGTAGAGCTGCTGACCCTCCGCATTGAAAGGAGCCAATTGTGGTGGATAGGACATCTGATGTGGTTGCCTCCAGGACATCTCCCTGAGGAGATGAGATTTTACAGGCATGACTAATTGGTAGGAGACCCCAAGGAAGACCCAGGACTCACTGGGAGGATCATATCACCCAAAAGGCCTGGGAATGCCTTGGGATCGCATAGTATGAGTTGGCAAGTGTGGCTGGGGTAAGGGACGTATGGGCCTCACTGCTAAGCCTCGTCTTGGATAAGAGTTGGAAAATGAATGACTGAATTTCAGTGGAGTTTTTGGAATTAAAATTGTGTTGGGGTCATGCCAGAATTTTTCTTTCAATAATGTTAGTGTTAACTTAATTACTTACTTATGCCTGCTATCACTTCTGGGGCATAGGCCTTCAAGGTACGTTGGTCCTGGGCTTTCTTCTCCAGCTGGCTCCCCATGCTTCTGGTGTAAGCTTCAATGTCTAGGTTCTGGGTGTTCCTTGGTTGTCCATTTTTCCCCCTTTGCCTTGTGGTTTCCAGGTCAGGGTTTCACTGGTGATGCTCCTTGCTGGCTATCAGAGTGTGTGTCTGCTCCTCTTCCAGTGTCGTCCAAGGATTTCATCCTCTTCTGGCAACTGTTTGGTTTTCTGCCTCTGGTCTTTGTTGCTGGTGGTATTCGGTCAAAGGATGTGGAAGTTCCTTCTTGGGAAGTTGTTGATGAATGTCTGAGCTCTCCTAATGGTTGTCCCTGTGGTCCTGCATATTTCAGCTCTGTGTAGTAGTGGTCACTTGATATTGGTATTGAACAGCCTGACTTTGATTTGTAATGGCATTCCTTTAGAGTTCAAGATGTTCTTTAATTGTAGGACCCTTGATCTTGTTTTTCTAATTCTTGCCTTTACATCTGTGTTGTTGATGACATTTCCCAAGTAGGTAAAGGCTTCCAGCTCTTCCTGTGCTTCTCCTTCCAAGATGAATGGTCTGAACTGGTTGCATTGACTGAAGGATCTTGGTCTTTTCTTTGATTATGTGGAAATCTTTGAGGTGTTTGCCATATTCTTCATGTGCTAGCAGGTGTGTGACAGTAGGGCCATCTCATCAGCAAAGTAAATGGTGTTCATTGGATTCTGGTCCTTGACTGGACTGGGGACATCTTCATTATCTGGTCAGTTATCGACTGGGAGAGAAACCATGAGAGTTAGCACCCCTGACACACTCCGGTTTTCACTTGCAAGGCATCCATAAGCTAACCTTTTTGAAATGAGTTCCATTAGGTGTGTAAGTTAATATTGATGCTGATGATATCCCCAACTCACAAACAGGAAATCATCAGCATCACCACCAACTCACCTAATGACTAATGTCTGTCCCCCTTTTGCTAATGACTAATGAGACTTGATAGTTTTCAAAGAAAAGAACCACATACCTATGGAGAAACGTGGAGGCGGTTTGGTTATAAAAATATGTTCCAATCATCATGGCATCACTTTCCTCAGAGAATGTCTGTGCTAGAGTACTGGTTTAGAGATTCTGTCCAAGCCTTGAACTCTAGATTGAGGACAGACAATGGAGAGCTTGGCCATGTGATATCTATCTATCACTGCTGATTGGGTCCATGTATTTGTAGAGTGAGGGGTGAGTTTGCATATTTGGTGCCATTCAATGTGAGCATTGACTCAACTATTGTACATCTTGTCTTCTCTCCTGCCCATGATATCAAGGCACAGCAGAGCTTTGCAGGACGTCGAGTTTGTTTAACTAAGGGCTGCGCCATTGCTGTTTGCAGATGACTTTGTCCTCTTGTGATGTGTAGTGCGCTCTTAAGTGTGATTCCATTGGGATTGAAATCAGATGATCCAAATCTGAGGTCATGATCCCCTACCAGAAGAGAATAGCTAAGGGGTGAGCAGCTGTTCTAAGTGGACAAGTTCACATAGCTCAGGGTCTTACTCATGAGTGAGTGTAGATAGAGAGATAGATAGCAGAGGTAATTGTGAGCGGACTTTAAATATATTGCATGTTTTTTATCGATTTCTAAGAATAATCACATTCACCTTTGCATCCACTATCAAACACTTGGGTCCAGCAGGAAGTAATAAGCTGCACAAATGGAGCAGGTCCACTGTAGGAAGGTGCAACATCCCCTCAAAGCCACAACAGCAACTAAAAATAGCAAAAACAACAACAAAAGATGATCACAACTGAAGAACAGTTTGAGTAATCAGTGAGCTGCCCAGGAAAACCCCAAAATGAATGCTGCTGTAGTGCTTTGAACTTCGTCCGCTGGCTGAGGTGTTTTCGGTGTTCTGGCCATGGACGGTTATGGAGGACCACAATTCAACAGTCCCAGGGCTGAGCAGGTCTGCGGTTTTGCTGCCTTCACATGCCTGTGGTTCAGCAGTTGTGGGGTTTTCAATTGCCGGAATGTGGTAGCGCTTTTTATAACTTTACATGATATTGCCTCTGTACAATAAATCATTTGGTGTTTAACTGAGAGCTTCATCCCTTTGTCTGCTAAACAACTTTCTCAGTGTTTTTCCTGGAAGAAATACTTTTCTTAGGGACTGATACAGCATAATAATAGAAGCAAAAGACAAGAATGGATAATATGTACTGTAACAAATAAAAAGGAACATCCAGCAATGTGACATGATAGTGATACCTAGAAATAGGACAGATATTCTATGTGAATGGTAACATTTCATAAGCAGGTTATACATGAGTCATGATCAGGCCACACCAACATACTGAATGCATTTCCGATAGATAGATAAATAGATCTACTTTCATTGGTGTCTGGAAACTCCAATAAATCACTTCCACTCCTCAGCTTCTTCAGACAGAAATTACAAGAGTCATCCCTGGACACTAAAAATATGAGTATCTTTACAAAACGTGTCCACTTTCACATACTAGGGCCTGTTTCAAGAAAGAAATCAGTTTTATTTTATTTTTCTTATTTTTTGCTGCGGTGCAGATTGGTATCCATGCACTTTCCACTTATCCAGCTCTGAGTTGTAAGGTGGAGGGAAATGGTGGTGCTGTGCAGAACAGTTTTCCATAATAATACCAGCAACTAGGCACTACTGTTTAGTCATTGTTGTTAAACTATTTATTACTTTGTGATGCTGCCAGATTTGTACTGATACTGTACATATATACAGTGGGATGCAAAAGTTTGGGCAACCTTGTTAATAGTCATTATTTTCCTGTATAAATCGTTGATTGTTATGATAAAAAAATGTCAGTTAAATATATCATATAGGAGACACACACAGTGATATTTGAGAAGTGAAATGAAGTTTATTGGATTTACAGAAAGTGTGAAATAATTGTTCAAACAAAATCAGGCAGGTGCATAAATTTGGGCACCACAAAAAAGAAATGAAATCAATATTTAGTAGATCCGCCTTTTGCAGAAATTACAGCCTCTAAACGCTTCCTGTAGGTTCCAATGAGAGTCTGGATTGTGGTTGAAGGTATTTTGGACCATTCCTCTTTACAAAACATCTCTAGTTCATTCAGGTTTGATGGCTTTCGAGCATGGACAGCTCTCTTTAACTCACACCACAGATTTTCAATTATATTCAGGACTGGGGACTGAGATGGCCATTCCAGAACATTGTACTTGTTCCTCTGCATGAATGCCTTAGTGGATTTTGAGCAGTGTTTCGGGTCGTTGTCTTGTTAAAAGATCCAGCCCCGGCGCAGCTTCAGCTTTGTCACTGATTCCTGGACATTGGTCTGCAGAATTTGCTGATACTGAGTGGAATCCATGTGTCCTTCAACTTTGACAAGATTCCCAGTTCCTGCACTGGCCACATAGCCCCACAGCATGATGGAACCACCACCAAATTTTACTGTAGGTAACAGGTGTTTTTCTTGGAGTGCCGTGTTCTTTTTCCTCCATGCATAACGCCCCTTGTTATGCCCAAATAACTCAATTTTAGTTTCATCAGTCCACAGCAACTTATTCCAAAATGAAGCTGGCTTGTCCAAATGTGCTTGAGCATACCTCAAGCGGCTCTGTTTGTGCTGTGGGCGGAGAAAAGGCTTCCTCTGCATCACTCTCGCATACAGCATCTCCTTGTGTAAAGGGCGCCGAATGGTTGAACGATGCACAGTGACTCCATCTGCTGCAAGATGATGTTGTAGGTCTTTGGTGCTGGTCTGTGGGTTGACGCAGACAGAAGCGACGAATGGTGAGAACAGTCAATCTGAAATCTTTCTTGGTCTGCCACTTCGAGCATTAACTTGAACTGAGCCTGTGGTCTTCCATTTTCTCAATATGTTCCTAACTGTGGAAACAGAAAGCTTAATTCTCTGGGACAGCTTTCTGTATCCTTCCCCTAAACTATGAGGGTGAACAATCTTTGTCTTCAGGTCATTTGAGAGTTGTTGTGTGACCCCCATGTTGCTACTCTTCAGAGAAAATTAAAGGAGGAGGGAAACTTACAATTGACCCCCTTAAATACTCTTTCTCATTATAGGATTCACCTGTGTATGTAGGTCAGGGGTCACTGAGCTTACCAAGCCAATTTGAGTTCCAATAATTAGTTCTAAAGGTTTTGGAATCAATAAAATGACAACGGTGCCCAAATTTATGCACCTGCCTGATTTTGTTTGAACAATTATTGCACACTTTCTGTAAATCCAATAAACTTCATTTCACTTCTCAAATATCACTGTGTGTGTCTCCTATATGATATATTTAACTGACATTTTTTATCGTAACAACAGGAAAATAATGACTATTAACAAGGTTGCCCAAACTTTTGCATCCCACTGTATAAGGCGCACATTTCAAATTAATTTCAGTTAATGGCTTCTGTAGTCCTTGAAAAGTGGTGAAAAGTGTAAAGATAATATAAAGTTATGTTTAAAAAATTATGGATTTCCTTTTAAATGTTCCTAGTGTGGGTTACACTTTTATTAAACCCTGTAAAGTTAATGGTTTTAATTGTTATTAAGTGTGCTATTTGTGGTGTGGTACATAATTCATATAGATGATGTCTAATAATACTTTAAACATGTCCATTATCAGTTCATACACTTAATGTCTTTATGAGCTGGCTGTCTGTTAGAAGCTGAAAACATCTTCCTGCTCTCCTGATGGAGGTAAAATACTCCATACGACCATTGTACATACCGCAGCAGCATGAAGACATGGTGGTGCATTTGTTAGGAGAAACCTGAGCATTGTCTGTTTTATACTGCAGTGATCACAATGTAATTTCATGGAGGGGGTCCACCCTTTTTGCCCTTTTATGTTTTAGAAAATGGTGTATATTGTGAAATTAAGGCAATGATGTTACATGATGGAGTACACAGAAAAAATGATATTGTAATAAATCTGTTACAGTGACATTCTGCCTCCTAAATGAACACTCAACACTGTGTGAAGTATGGCCTCCAGGTGATAAAAAGGACACATTACCACTGAGAAAGTCCAGAGAGGAGCGACGAGGCTCATTTCAGGGCTGCAGGGGAGGAGGAAAGATTAAAAGAGCTGAGCTGTTTCATTTTAAGCAAAAGGAGATTAAGAGGAGACATGACTGAAGTGTTTAAAATTATGAGGGGATTTAGTACAGTGGATCAAGAGTGTTATTTTAAAATGAGTTCATCAAGAACACGGGGACACAGTGGGAAAGTTGTTAAGGGTAAATTCCACACAAACATTAGGAGATTTTTCTTTACGCAGAGAACCACAAACACTTGGAATCAACTACCAAGTAGTGTGGTAGACAGTAAGACTTTTGGGACCTCTAAAACTCGACTTGATGTTATTTTTGAAGAATTAAGTGGATAGGACTGGCAAGCTTTGTTGGGCTGAATGGCCTGTTCTCGTTCATACTGTTCCTATCTTCTAACTCTCTTTATAGCCACTACTGTATTTGAGTTTGCCCAGGTTGCTCAGTCATCCTCTCTAGATTGCCGTCCTCCATCTTCTTGTGCTCTTGGATGTCTCTAGATGTGAGGGCAGTTCTTCTCATTCTTCTCCAGCACCATTGCCATCCATGTGTTTTCTCCTCCCTTCATGTTCAGCCTGTTCTTTCTCATTGCTTCACCCTTTTAACTACCACGATGAGCTCTCTGCTCTAGCAGTTTATATTCTGAAGAGCACTTCTCATCACTAGGGATCTTCAGGTTCTGTCCTGGAGGCTTGCAGTGGCTGCAGGATTTTGTTTTCCAACCTAACTTCTTAATCAGAATCTAATCATTGCATTTTTAATTGTTTTATTTAACTGTTATTTAATTTTGTGGCATTTATTTTGCCACCTCATGACATTCTGATATTGCAGTTTTATTTCTTTTTCTACAATTTCCCTCAAACGATTATCATCCTGGAGTAGATGATAGTCCATTACTTTTTTGTCTCTTCTGTTTCTTTCCAAATATTTTACTAAAATCAATGCTTCACGATGAACACACACAGAAATAAGTAGGACCAAGTGAGATGGTGAGTTGCTGGCTCCTTTGTCATTGTTAGTTGGGCCCATGTTAAGCAAACAAGAAGAAAATAAAAATGGCAAATGTTGCAGTTTGAGACTAAATGAAGCAGTTATGGTTTGACAATCTTAACTGCAAGTTATCTAAAATGAAGCAGAAAAAATGTTAACTGAACAATAACTGATATCTCATTAAGAAAATGGGATGGAGTAAACTTCTGCAGACACGTTGGACCTCAATGACTGAACGTGAGTCCCACTCTTCACCACTTCCTGCCCTGCTGCCACCATTTTGTTGATCTTTATGTTTACCTTCAGTCATTTTCTCTTTCTTCCTTTATTTTCAATTCATGATCTTGACAGATCACCATCTTCCTCCTGATCTCACATTGATTGTTAGCTTATAATATCTCAACAGACCCCCTAGTGACATTACAATTTCATCACAGTGTTGTCACATCTACTCTTTCCATTCATCAATGTTAATCTACTTTGTTACTGACATGAGTAGGGTGTTACCTAAAGTAGCCTTTGTATAATACTCCTGCCTATGAGGGGACGAGAGAATCTTCAGCCAGGTGAACTGGGCTTCCTAGTCATGGTTTTGGGGGCATCCCAGGGATTATTCCAGTTTGTCCTGTCACACCCCCAAAGACTTGCATTTTAGGTTAACTTGTGATTCCAAAGGCACCCTGTGTGAGTGTGGGTGGGCATGAGTGGGCTGGCACCTCATCCTGGGTTGGTTCTTGCCTTGTGTCCTTTGCCACTGAGATATGACCCCGCCATGACCCTCAATTGAATTAAGCTTTTTGAGAATATCGTGGTATGTTATGTTAATCCTAGGCAGGCGGTCCAGATTTCCATCTTTTTCTTTTTTTCGATTGAGCATAAGCCAAACAGTAAACACAAGAAAAATGTCCTTTCTAATCTCTGCCATGCCTCACTCTTGAGGAGGTGTGCCTTGGCTACCACCTGCTCAAAAGCAAACAGACCAACGTGAGGCTATTTGGAAGGAATGTATTGTGAGTATCAACTCCATTTGGCCATGAATACATGGCGGTACTGATATGTAAAGCTGATGTTACCAGTCTCTTGAATGTGTCCTTTAATATCACATTTGTATTCAGTTTTATGTTCTTTTCAAAGCAGGATCTCAGAATAGAGCATGGGGTGGTGCCTGGGAGGCAGCTAGTGCTGTTTGGTATTAGAAAACATGTTTTGTCCTGCTTCCACACCTTTTTAAATAGCCCCTGCGCTTGGTACACAAATATCTCCAGCCTTAGTCATTGTACCTGTAGAGTTTACCTGTCATAATTTGTGAAACATCTGACGGAGGCTGGCATCAGGAATGAGCTGCATTGTACCAGCCTCCAAGAATTTACACAGGCACAAACAGAATTTGAGCCTGCAGGAATTAATTTTATTTTAAGTGTAGGTAAGATTCAAACAGATTTATAGGGCGGCTTTCATTACCCACACTAACCTCTGCGTTTATGCTATGGTCTAACTAGAACTCCATTTCTGGCTCAGATATCCATCCTTCCTCTTCCGCTTATCCGAGATCGGGTCACGGGGGAAACGGCTTGAGCAGAGATGCCCAGACTTCCCTTTCCCCGGCCACTTCTACTAGCTCTTCTGGGGGAATCCTGAGGCGTTCTCAGGCCAGCCAAAAGACATAATCCCTCCAGCATGTCCTGGGCCCTCCCCATGGTCTCCTCCTGGTTAGACGTTCCCGGAACATCTCACCAGGAGGTGTCCAGGAGGCATCCTGATCAGATGCCCGAGCCACCTCATCTGACTCCTCTTGATGCAGAGGAGCAGTGGCTCTACTCTGAGCTCCTCCTGGATGACCGAGCTTCTCACCCTATCTTTTTAACTTTCTTTTAGGTGAGGGTGAGGGCTCAGATGTTTTTTTCTTTTTGTTGTAAACAGGAGTTCCATGGAAAAAAAGAGTGCGAGGCCCCCAAAATGAGCCACAAAGTAGGCCAGGACCTGTACAGATATAGCCTCACCCCATGGTAGCCAGTCCCCAACTGTTACCCTGCAGGCTTTGACCTACTCAAACCAAAAAATAGGGAACTGGCCTTAAAAGTTCAAAATACAAAGTAAATCCCAAAATATATCAAAACACTTAATGACATTATGAAAAAAACCCAAACAATGATATTTATGATAGAATGTTTCATTTACAAATACAGAAAATATGGAAATAGGGTTCAAAAAGAGCAATGACATTTGTCTAAGGACGGTCAAAGGCAAACAAGTTCCATAACATAATCCAAAAGAGCAGAATTCAATAACACAAGCAAAGATATTCAGAAACCAGAAATGACAACTGAAGAGCAGTACTTACAATGACTCACAAACAACCTCAGTTATCCACTGCTGACCCAATCTAAAGGCAGTGGGAGGAACCAGCAGCTGTGATGTCCGGATGGCCCCGCCTCCAGAGGGGCTCCATCAACAATGTACAGTGTATGGAGTCACATTTGAACTTATAGTACACAAAACATCAATACTAAAGCAAACATAAATTACTTTAACAATATGAAAAATAAGCTTTCAAAATTAACAAAAAGAAGGGTGAAACAGGAAATACACATAAGTAATTTCTTCATCTTGATGCTTTTTGTGATTGATCTTGCTCTTATAATTATTGTTTTGTTTATTTAATATTATTTTGTTATCATTATATTTAGTAGCTGTGCTCTTTTTTTATGGTACAACCAGGGTTGTTGCCCTGGCTCAAGATTATTTTTTGTGTATTTAATCTTTTTAAATACAGTATTATACTGTTTATTGTGTTATTAATTCTGTTTTTGGTTTTGTTCTTTCTGTGTTCTATTAATTTAATATTGTGTTATTTATTAATTACTGTGCGACTTTTGTATTGTTATCATTGAATGTATTTTGTTCTTTTCAACTGCCCTGTCTCCTGTATGTCAAGCTCAAGGAGGCGGGGCCACCTGATTATGCAGCGAGGGCTGCCCCAGCAATATAAATGAAGACGCTGCTGTTCTCATAGCAGATTTGGCTTTGCTAGTATAATTCTTGTTTCAATATACTGGTCCTTGACCTCTGCCTCATGTTAAAGGTACTGAATTTGGATTCTAATTTGGCTTTGTTTGCTGTTTCAGAAACACCTAATTTGTTTCCTTTTTTTTGTCCAATCCTTTATTTAAAGCCTTCATTAAATCTTTAAAAGATGAAAAAACTTTGCATAGTTTTTCTAGGGCAGTGGTTTTCTCAGTTTTCCTCTCCATTTGTGAAAATTGTGTTAATATAGCTTTTCTAGAGCCAGCTCAGCCTAGGGGCCAGGCTTAGTGGAGTTTTTACCTTTTGGTTCAAATCATTGTGGGGATGTGGGTCTAACTTTCATTTCCGAAGATTTTGCTCATTTTGGGCTTTGTGATAAGGCAGAGATGCACGACAATTTACAGTTATTAATATGTCCGGATCTGAACAGTGTCTTTGTGATTTACGGCCAAACTGTCAACTGCAGTAACACTTTCATTTATCATAATCATTTGTTTTACTGTTTTTATAGATCAGAGTTCACTTGTAGAAAGAAAATTGGACAAGGTGTTGTTGTTTTTGATGTCTAATATGAGCTTCCACTGCAGTGGCATTTTTGGCATTAAAATTCTGGAGGGGCCACTTGGAGTTGGGAGATAGATGTTGTCAGAAGGGGCGACACCATTGTGAGCAGTCACGTAGAAGGTGTGTGTGTGTTTTTATATGAGTGAGTAAGAGAGACAGAAGAGAGATGATCAAACGCTTACGAAACAAAACTTAAGATAACCGCACCTCTGTTTAAACTCATTGGCATGGATACGTAGCAGCTGGATGGAATCTAGCTTGAATAAACTGATGGAGTTGGAGAAATTGGCCGAAGACTTTATTGCTTCTGACCACAAGTGAGTGGTGCGAAACAGAGCTGGCAGAATGAATTTACAGGCAGGGGAAATGGCAGAAAAAAGATCATCAGTGGAGCTACCTGGAAGGAACTGTGGAGGGCTTCCAAAAGAGGAGATGGCCTATGGTATACTTCATGTGAGGGAGCAAGAGAAGACACTGTGTATTAGGCTATCAATAATACCATAAAATATTATGCAAAATGAAGATCTATTAATATAGTATATGGTAAAATAATATGTTACAACCACCACAGGACATTATGAAAATGTGGGCAATGTATTAAATCTTATTATACATCATTAAATGATGTGATTCATGATCATGATTATGACTACTTCATAATAGCAAGATGTCCACGTCAGGGCCAAGGGAAGGCAGTGTTCTGTTTCATAAAAAAAGTCATATATGTCTATTAAGTTTTGATTTTTCACTGAGAATGTCATTTCTTTCATTGCTTTCTTTGCCCAATACAGTCAAACAAGAGTCCAGACCTCCACAGAGACATCATGCACTCCATTAAACAAAGGGCTTTTGTTAAAAAAATATGCAAATTAAAACAAAATGTTATCTTGACATATACAGATTGTTGCTGCCAGGCATGACGCATGGGTGTTTGCTAATCTGTGAATTAGGAGCCACAGAATGGAGGTGTGTGCTAGAAAATGAACTTGGTTTTTGAATCTAATGATCACAGTAGATTGAAGTTCTAGATGGACAATAATGTTTTTTGAAATGGAATTATTTTGCACATATATGCTATGTAGACTAGGAGTTTAGAAGAGAAAGAAGAAACCTCAGTGTCACCAGCTTGAACTCGAATAACAAATCTGTTGAGTGCCTATAAAATTAGATTAGGTCGGATTGGATAAACTTTATTACTCCTGGGGGGAAATTTAGGATTTTATTTAACAAAGTTGATGGCATTGATTTCCTTTGAGCATTCTGTACAATTCAACAACTTTGCCAAGAACTGTCAGGCTTTGTGAATTCAGAATGTATATGCAGAGCCCTTCACTTTTTACACCTTTTGTTATATTGCAGCCTTGTACTAAAATCATTTAAATTAGTTTGTGTTCTCATCAGGCAACACTCAATACCTGATAATGCAAAAACAGAATTTTAGATTAAAAAAAAACTGAAATATGACCTTGACACAAAAATTCAGACCCTTTACTCAGTCCTCAGCCATTACAGCCTGCAGTCTTCTTGGGTTTGAGATGACAAGCTTTGCATGCTTGGATTTGGAGATTTTCTGCTGTTCTTCTGTGCAGATTATCTTGTCAGGATGGGTGGAGACTTTCAGGGGACAGCTATTTTCAAGTCTCTCCAGGAATGTTCAATGGGGTTCAGGTATGGCCTCAGTCTGGGCATATCAAGGACATACCTAAAGTTGTCCCTAAACCACTACTGTTTTGTCTTTGCATTGTGCTTAGGGTCATTGAACCTTTGGCCCAGTCTGAGGGTCAGTCAGACTAGCTCCGGAACAGGTTTTCATTAAGTATATCTCTGCACTTTGCTCCTTTCAGCTTTCCCTCAATCAACTTTACTCTTCCAACCCCTGTCACTAAAAAACAAACCCAAAAAACAAAATGCTTGAATCAGCATTTCACCATTGGAATGGTATTACGCCGGTGAGGAGAAGTGCTTGGTTTCCTGCAAACATGAAGCTTAGAATTTGGGCCAAACAGCTCAATCTTGGTTTCATCAGGCCAGATAATCTTCTTTCTCATAGTCTGAGGTGCCTTTTTTGCAAACTACAGATGGACTTTCATGTGTTGTCAGGTCTCCATGCCATAAAGCCCAGATTAGTGGATTGTTGCAATGATGGTTGTCCTTCTAGAAGTTTCTCCTATCTCTCACACAGTTGTCCGGACCTCATACCGCCTTAGTCACTTCTCCCCTGATTGCTCTTTAGGAGGAGTCATGATTGTTCTGAACTTCTTTCATTTAAGAATTATGGAGGACACTGTGGTATTGGGAACCTTCAATGATGCAGGGATTTTTTGTAGCCTTCCTCAGGTCTGTGCTTTGACACAGTCTTTGACCTCATGGCTTGGTTTTTGCTCTAAAACACTTTGTCAACTGTGGGACTTTCCACTGACAGGTTTGTACTTTTCCTAATCAATTGAATTGGTCACAGGTGGACTCCAAACATCTTAATGATGATCAATAGAAGCGGTAATTTCAAGTGTCACAACAAAGAATGGGAATACTTGCCTCAGTATGATAATTCAGTTTTTTATTTTAAGAAATTTGCAAAAAATTCTTTTCCTGTTTTCACATTGTCATTCTGGAGTATTAAGTGTTGCTTTATAAAGGAAAAATTAATTTAAACTATTTTAGCATAAAGCTGTAACATAGCAAAATGTGGAAAAAGTGATGAGGTCTGAATACTTCCTAAATGCAATGTATGTATAAAACCGGCTAAGCAGAAATCCCAAAGTGAAGCAAATTACATTCAGACAAGTGAACGAAACACTAAAGTGGAGTATGTAATTCCCTAATGCCATATACAGTGGAACCTCGGGTCACAAACGTCTCGGAACACGTAAAATTGGGCTACGACCAAAAAGTTCACCAAACTTTTGCATCTGTTCACGACCACACACTCGGATGATGAACAAGCCAGTTTCCCTTCCGGTTCGTATGCACAGATGATTTCTGCACGTGTTCAGTCTCTCCCTGTGCATTCACTGTGAACTCTTTGTGCTCTATTACGTTTCCCTTCCAGTTCGTACGCAACGGTGATTTACACACGTGTTCAGTCTCTCCCTGTACAGTACATTGTTCTCAGTCAGACGTGCATCGTGCAGAGGGACTTTACCTCAAAACTGTAATCTCCTCTCCACCCAGTTCCTCCTCACTTCCTTCATGCCAGAACTCGACTCATGCAAGGTTAGTTTTCTTGGTTGTTTATGGTTAGTTTTTGTATAAATTACGGATTTTTCAACTTTTTTTTTTTCCCTGTGCTTAAAACTCATTAAAAAAAAAGTGTTTACAGCGAGTGGTTCGTAAGGCAATAGCGTGAACTCTTGTAATGTTAGTTTTCTCTGTTCAAGGTTTTCTCAGTGTTATTCAATGTTTTTTACATTTAGTTTACTATTACACTGTGCATTCTGTGGTATAATTAACTATTTTTGTGCTTAAAAATCTTTAAAAAAATATATTTACATACAGTTCGTACAGTCCGGAACAGATTAATTGTATTTACATACAATCCTATGGGGGAAATTAGTTCAGGTCACGACCAAATCGGGTTACAACCAGAGTTTTGGAACGAATTACGGTCATGACCCGAGGTTCCACTGTATACTCACATTTACGTTTTCCCGCAGATAAGTCGGGGCTTCATTTTGCCGTATAATTTCTGGTATTTTATAATGTCGTCGTATAAGTGGAATGCGGAAAACTCACACTATTTGTCCAAGAGATTATGATATGCTAACACCCAACTGAGAGAGCAACCATGGAGCACATGGCTGCTGTCACAAGTCACATTGGCAGAGAAGAGCAAATCTACATAAAGTTAGCATATTGTGCCTACGTGACCACATGGTAATACCCAAACTATTCTGAAGCGATGTTTGCACTGTTTTGTGTTTTTTGTATCTCGTACCCTCATACACCTTTATTGTAAAAGCATCCCTTATCTATGATGGAGTGTTCAATCAGAAGAAAATATGAAACTGGGTTTTAAATTAAGTCATTGAAGTGGTGAAAGAAATTGGTAAATGTACTGTTGCAACAAAATTTGATGTCTCTGAGAAACTAAAAAAAATTAAATGTTGCATTTTTGAACGAGCGTATAAGTTTGGGTCTGATATTATGATCGATTTTTTGGGTTTCAAGACCCGACTTATACAGTATATATGGTAAGTCAAAAGTGAGCCTGACATTACACATTAGTTCAGTCCTGCTCTGCTGGTATCGAATGGCCATCTACAGGCCTCACAGGAAAACAAGTAGCAGAAGTCAACTAATTGTATCGTCTATGACCAGCAATCATTCTTCCTTTAAGCATGACTACAGTATATGTCCAGACTGCTCTTTCATTATGTCATCCATTATGTTAAAACATATTATGTTAATATGGAAAAACTATAGTTTAGGTACTTAAAAGATAGCTGGCGGTTTAGCCATCAATAATTTGCTATGAGAGTTTTTTTGAGGAAACTCAAAAGGAGTTGTGACACATTTCCTGAAAGCCAGCATGTCTCTTACTTACATCTCAGTAAAGGAAGTTTCCATTCACCCAAAGGTCCTAGTTCTTTGAATCTCAATGGTAGTGCTGCAGATGTGGAATTCCTCCCTAGATCACCCGGGACGTTTGATGGCCTGTAAGGTAGTAGGGACACCCTTGTCATGAGTGAGACAGAGACACACAAGAACTTTGTTAGCTCTGTTTTAATTTAAATAGTATTCCTTTTCATCCATTTTCAGCCCAACTCCTTTGGAACTATCTGACCATCAGATTATCTTGTTTGTATCTTTTAGGAGTTTCTAGGTTCAGATTCTTCTCCCAATTGCTGTTACCTCGCCAGCTCAGCTCAGGTATCAATTGCTGTTGTTCAGTTTTGTACCTTTTTAAGTGTAACATTTATATTATTATGTTATGGCATAGTGTCCGTTCCTGCACACAGTGACCCATGTGAGGTGTCAAGAGGTTTAGTAAATCTTATGACCTCCTTATTCTCTATGGCTCTGAACTATTGTTTTGCCCCGTGAGAATGTCTCTTGGTCTTACTAGGAATATAAAAGGATGTAATGGAGATACACCTAAGCCTCCTTAATGACCTTCCCACTTGGTGGGGATGGCCAGCCTTGTCTAGCGTTGCACTTTTGTGTTACTAGATGCACCACTGCAGTCCATCAAGCTGAAGGTCCACTCCAGAATACACTGAACTCCTCATTAAATAGATCAGCACTCTACAATGATATTTAACACCCTTTGACAAGTAGGACCATAGAATTTCCTTTATGCTTCTATTGTACTATTCCTCCATCCTTACATCCATCCATTTTCTAACCTGCTTTATCCTGATAAGGGCCCTAATTTTACTACGGTTTATCTTTTTGTTTAAATTTTAAGTGCTCTACAAAGAAATGCCTGCATTTCAGTTAACTGTAATTTTTCACAATGAAACACTATAATGAAAAATATCTCATGTAGTCACAGCAGGTTAGGCCATCTCTATGGGAAGACAGCACATTAGTGTAAAATTGTGTTTGGGCTGGTCCGTATTGCATTGTGTGACATTTTCAGTTTGTGCATTTTCATAGTGTTTCAGTTATTTATGTAATAAATGGAGGTTGTGGGTTCAAATCCCACTACTTGACACTGTGTGGTCATAAGCAAGTCACTTGACCTGCCTGTGTTCCAATTGGCAAAACCAAAAGAAATGTAACCAATTGTATCATTAATGATGTAAGTTTCCTTTAATAAAGACATCAGCCAAATATGTAAATACTATGTAAGGTGACAGTTCAAAATGAAATCCTGGCTACAGGAGCACTGATGGAAACTTGCTTAAATAACATACAAATGTTAGAAAGAGAACCAGAGACACAAGTGACCAAATGGGGAGATGGACAGGAGGACTTTAGAGACGTCTAAAACTCAAAGTGATTTACATTTTGGGGAAGATAGGTGACTGCGGTGGGTTGGCACCCTGCCGAGGATTGGTTCCTGCCTTGTGCCCTGTGTTGGCTGGGATTGGCTCCAGCAGACCCCCGTGACCCTGTATTCGGATTCAGCGGGTTAGAAAATGGATGGATGGATGGATGGAAGATAGGTGAATACTCTGTAAAAATATATGATGTTAACTGCATTTTCACAATCAAAATCTGTAATACAATAAATGGTTAAAACAATAATTTTTAAAAAAATAAGTGAAAGTCAACTTAGCAGCCAATCTCAATTCATTGTTTCACTGTGTTTGTAAATAGTTGTGCTGCTATCACAAGTCACATTGGCAGAGAAGAGCAAATCTGCATAAAGTTAGTATATTTGCATAAGGAACGCCCCCTTTACAGCATCACTCAACTGTTCCTGATGACTTCCCATACCTTTGCACTGTGACAGGCAAAAACTTAAAGATAAGCTCATTCTTCCATATGCTGAAGGTTATTTTGTGGTTATGGAGGCTGATTTATGGTGTTTTTTGATAACCTAGTAAGTATGAAGTATGTGTGGAGTATTGAGACCAGGTTTCCCATCCCGGGTCCTTCCAGCGTGGAGTTTGCATGTTCTCCCCATGTCTGCGTTGTTTCCTCTGGGTGCTCCAGTTCCCTCTCGCAGTCCGAAGATATGCGGGTCAGGTGAACTGGCCATCCTAAATTAGCCCATGTGTGCAGTTGGAATTAATGTGTCTGTGTTCACTCTGTGATAGCCTGGCACCCTGTTCGGGGTTTATTTCAGCCTTGTGCCCTATGCTAGCTAGGATGGCAGACCCCCAACAACCTATTTAGGACAAAGTGGGTTAGAGCGTGATTGACTGTTGAACCTCTAGCGCCCCTTACATCACAAAAGCACCTGTTCCTGTTCTAGTAGGTAACATGAAATCGTTTTACTAAACATTGATACATTATTAGTGGATAAAAATAAATGTCTGACGGCAACATGATTGGTAGTTCAGTTGCTAGTCATTTAACTGTTAGGTTACAGATAAATGTTGTTTTTTGTTTTTAACTAAAATTGTTTTACTAAATTTACAGTAAATTACTGGCTATTAAATTAATGTACTATTAAAGTTAACATGTAAAAATTCTGGTAATTCCTCAAATTCAACAGTAATGTATTGTACATTAGTTGTGTGGCCCAG
The DNA here is from genome assembly GCF_016835505.1 of Polypterus senegalus. Lineage (NCBI taxonomy): Eukaryota > Metazoa > Chordata > Cladistia > Polypteriformes > Polypteridae > Polypterus > Polypterus senegalus. The sequence continues at coordinate 110,207,220 of NC_053159.1, read as the reverse complement.
TTTACTATGAAGTCACCATATAGTATTGTATTTTGTTGTAATATACAGTAATGTGATTAGTGATAATATAACATACTGTGATAGTAATATTAGTGTAATACATCAAATCAGCATAATGTCAGATAATGGGTTGCTAGTGTCATCATGAAGACTCGTTAATAAATTACAGAGCAGCACAGAAGGTGCACATTTGATCAACAAGGATGGTTCGATTTTGATTTTCATATCCAAGTTTTGACTCACAGCACTAGGTTCTTGTTCATTTTGGACTTTTGCAAATTAATAAAATTTTGGCGAATGATTCTTTGCAGTTCTTGTCCAACTATAATAATGTTAAGCCCAAGGCCATCTTAACATCATTATAGGCCCCTGGACAAAGCAGTGCACTGGGGTCCCTACCTGCACAACCACTCAGCAAGTCACAACATACATAAATTAGCATGGGGCTCCTGGGCAACTGCCCAGCATGCCCATGCATTAAGACAGCCCTGCTTAAGCCCCCGTCTTGAAAAATAATTTGAAACTCATATGAATGACTTTGTTCAGTTTTCAATTTTATTTCCAGGATTTGGGAAAGACTTCCTTTTCTTTTCGATTTTATTCACAAAATTAATGTCGATCTCCTAGTTAGCTACTTCATCCATTATAGCTGTTGCTCATAAACACTTGTGGCCAGCAGATTACCCACAGAGGTCAGTTTAAGGTTAAAGAAAGAGCGGTGAACATCCACAATGCAGAGCTGTCGGCCCCGTTGTGTTCTTGTAACTGGCATAACATACACGAGTGTCTGCAGTCCTACTTTGATGGTTCCTTGTGTCTTCTTCAATGTGCGCAGGTCATCCGCCTGAAGCTCAGAATGTTCTGTCTTGGACCATCTAGAAAAAGCTTGGCTTGAGTTGTTGAGAGGTCAATTGGGGTGCTTACCCTGTGGTCTGAATGTGAATCGCAATGCCCCAGTGCAGTGATGGGGACACTGTGCTGTAAAACTGGTACCGTCCTTCAGATGAGATGTAAAACTGAGGTTCTGATTCTCTGTGGTCATAAAGGATCCCTTGGCATCATTCGTAAAGTGTAAGTTCTAGCCTGATGTCCTGGCTAAATTGCCCACCACAGCCTAGTCATTCTGGCCCCCTAATCATCCCCTGTCTCTAATTTGGCTAACCATCTCACCACCTACCAGCTTATGTGTGGTGAGCGTACTGGTGCAGAAATGGCTGCTGGTGGATTCTACACATTAGTGGTTGAAGTGGCTCTCCACTCACTGCACTCAGCTACAAGTAGTGAGGAAAGCGCTATATAAATGTAAAGAAATTATTATTATTATTGTGTGTCCCAACCAGGCCACCATAACTGAGAGTGCAGAATTTCTATTTGTGATGCTATTCAGACCCGGCTTGTGGCCCCAGCTAAGTGAGCAGAATCCAAGGAGAGACCCTCTAACCTGGATCACAAGGCACACTCCATCTTGTGCGGCAGTTGTCAATGAAGGTCTGCCGCAGTGAAATCCAACCCTTGTGAGCAGTCCAACTACAGAAAACCACCAGTGCGACTAGTTGGAAAAGCAAACTCTCCCAAACTTCTATGTTATAACAAAATGGCACTCAATGAAGTCACAAATTAAAATAAAAGCAACAGAAGAACTCAGCACAAGACCTTGTGGTTTGAATTGTCTTCAGACTTTTCCTGCTCACGTAATTTGAATGTTTTAACATAAGAATAAAAATGAAGTACTCCAAAAATGGAGTTAAAAAACAAAACATGCAAATTATGTTTCAGATTTAGAGCTTGTTGTCTTTTTTTGAAAGTATGTAATGCATTTTCTGGTTTTATTTGTTTTTTTGCAGGCCAGTAAACACACCTTGCATCTTCCTAAGATAAAAGTATTCTTTTATTCTTTTTTTGTAGGGATTTCTTGAAAAATATGGGTATCTGGAGCACGAGAAGACATTGAGCCATGACCTGCCTGAAATTAGAGATGCCATTAGGTAATTGTCCTTTGGGAGCCTGGTGGGATGTGCAGGGGGCTGTTCACATACAGTGGTGGGCTATCTCTTGGATTTTCAATACATTAGTAAAGAGAAACTTTTCAATGGCTCAGTGCTGTCTGGTAGAAGACTAAACATCAGTCTGAATCGAATGTTGTGAAAGTTTCAGAATTGAAAGTGTGAAAATAGAGCAAGCTGCTGGGGAGCCATGAAGTGCCACTTCTCTATCATCATGGCCCATGTTTTGTACCCGTGTTACAGGTTGGGTAGGTCTATCATAGCAGCACTGTGATTCAATGGAAGACCACCCAACCACCTGTCCAACAAGTGAGTCTGTGAGTAGGGGTGGAAAGCAATCATTGTTGAGAATAGAAGAACATGTACACTAACTCTACATAGATGCCAAACATTATTGTGAAGTGGAATTGGCATGCAGTGTACAATGAGGCTGTTCCATAAATGCCATCTTTTACACTGAAAAGTAAAAACAGTTACAATATAAAAGTAACTTTATTGATGTGCCTAATTGCACCAAAACATAACCCTGATCTCCTGAGGTGAGAACCTGTAGGTTACATCTGGCTCTTCTGTATTCTTGTTATGTTTTAGAGTGCATGTTGAGGTACACAAGTCTCCTAGCTGCCAGAAGATAATGGAAAACAAGGCTGCTGCTGTGCACAAAGACTTACAAGCTAGCATGGTGGCTCAGTGATGAGCGCTGCCCCCTTACAGCTCTGGTGACACCCGACAAGTCACTCCCAGTATGGAGCTTGCATGTTCACTCTTTGTCCCACATCCCAAAGACTTCTACAATACATTGGGTTAAATGTTCTTCTTTGAATGTACCAAGTAATGGAGAGACATTCTGTCCAGAGTTTGTTCCTGTTTCCAGAGGATTAAAAAAAAGGGGACTAATGCTCAATCAATGAAAGGAAATTAGGACTGTATGCTATTAACTTCCCGGCAGTGTTCAGAAGTCATTAAGAAGGCTAACAGAATGTTAGGTTATACAGCATAATGTGTGAAGTACAAGTCCAGGGAGGTTATGCTTAACCTTTATAATGCACTGGTGAGGCCTCATTTGGAGTTCTGTGTGCAGTTTTGGTCTCCAGGCTACAAAAAGGACATAGCAGTGCTAGAAAAAGTCCAGAGAAGAGCGACTAGGATCATTCCAGGGCTGCAGGGGATGAATTCTGAAGAAAGATTAAAAGGGATGAGCCTGAGTTTAAGCAAAAGAAGATTAAGTGATGACATGACTGAAGTGTTTAAAATTATGAAGGGAATTACTACAGTGGATAGAGACTGTTATTTTAAAATGAGTTTATCAAGAACACGGGGACACAGTTGGAAACTTGTTAAGGATAATTTTTGCACAACATTAGGAAGTTTTTCTTTACACGGAGAACCACAGACACTTGGAAGAAGTGCCAAGTAGTATGGAAGACAGTAAGACCTTAGGGACTTTCAAAACTCAACTTGATGTTTTTTTAGAAGAATTAAGTGGATAGGACTTGCGAGCTTTTTTGGGCTGAATGGCCTTTTCTCGGCCACATTGTTTTAATTTTCAAATAAATAAATTTAATTAACATATATAACATTGTCAAGCCTGTTTCCTTCTTTAAATTTAGGTTCACAGGGAGGCAGAACTTATTTTAGGAGCAGTGACCAGAGCAGAAACTCCAGATCAGGCCTCATTCATGCATAAATCTACATTCACACTGTCAGTGGGGTGGAAATCAAGTTGTCGTTGTATCCAATGGTCTTGGAGTTGGTGGGCGTGGCTCCTTCTTGCGTGCGCCATAGGTGTCTCACTTGTCGGCGTCTTAATGAATCCATGCCCCTTCCAGAGTGCTTTTCATGGTTGTCTTGCCTTTTCATGGGTGTCTTGCCTTAGTGAATTATATATATAGATGCTTACTTCTGTAAAAAAAATAGGAAAACACTTTCCCATAATACTGTGCTTTTGAACTGAAGACAGGATTCTTGACCAATGAATGAGGGGAGAGGCAGATCTTCATTTTTTTTTATCATTGTTTTTCACCTCATTTGTCGTTGTCCAGCATTTATTGCTGTTAAGTCCCGTTCAGTCAGAATCTTTGTCATGTGCTTTCTCCATGAAAATATGAGATAAATTTTTTTTCAGCCTCCACAACATAACATTTAAAAAATCGGAGTATTCCTTTAAAACCTTGTGTCCAATTCCTAATTTTGTCAACATTAAAAGCAAAGATCCAAAAAAAAAAATCTCATCACAATCTAAGATGTCCTGTTTTTACTTTTCGTTGGTAGGGAATATCAGTGGCTGTCCCATTTGCCCACCACTGGCTCACTGGACAGGGCCACTGTACACCAAATGTCTGAGCCAAGGTGCGGTGTGACCGACAGAAAGAGCCATGAGGCCTGGCAGGACAGAATCAGGAGGCTCTTCTTGGGAGGTCGACATGGACTTCAGCGGACTAAGAGATACACCAATCAAGGTTTGTATGAAACTGCTTTGAAAATGGAACCGTGATCACACTGATAAATCAGGAAAGAGAAATGTGTGTTTTTAATTAAGTAGGATATAAGGGTCATCATCCTTAATATGATAACAGATATAAAAAACATTGAAGGCCAGAGTGATGTTCCTAAACTGTTAGGTGCACAGACTCTTTCCTCTTCTCAGTCTGTGTGGTCATACACATACAATTGAAATGAGCTTGCAGGTGGCGACAGCTGACTCTTATAGACTGGTAAACGTAAATTGTACATATGAGTGTCTGTACCCTGGTAACCTGTTGGCTATAAATTCAGAGCGGTCCTGCCTTCACGGCTCTGCTCATAGCATCCCTACCCATTCTGAGTTACTGTCTAGTTGTCCATTTTTAATTACGGGACATGCGGCTCATAGCCAATCACAGTGTTGAAGGCAGGAGTTGTACTCATTCATTTCAGATTTACCCTGTTCACCTAACCTGAACATCTTTACAAAGAAGCTAGAGCAGGTGTTCAAAACGTGGACAGGCATCGTGGAGAGAACACACAAACTTGCGATAAAGAAATGGAACTGAGGTCTTTGGAGTTGTGAGGCAGCTAGCTGTGCCGCTTCCTAAAGTGAAACTTTGCTTTCGTAGTGAGGCATCCCAACACACTTCATTCTGTACTTTTATTTATAATAAACATCAATCGAAGGTCTTTGCACTTTAGTGCAGCTGTTTATTGATTTGTCTAAGTGTTTTTGTGTTAAGTGGGATGAGCTCCCAAGGGGGAGGGGGTGATGATTGTTGTTGTCCTCATGTTGTACATTTGTATCAATGTATGAGCTGTAGCCACAATTATGGCAATAAATAATTGACTTCACTTTCTGTTACTTATTCCTATGTTGGGGAGATCGTGCAGCTGGCTCAGGACCACACGGTGAGTCACAAGTGGTTGTCGAGTCTTCAACCTTGTGTGGTTCAAAAGCGCAGCTACCATTGTGGTGGGAAGAGCAGTTATCTGAACACCAGCTACTTTGAATTGAGCCATTCTAGGAGGCTTTTCCTTGTATTAAAGATTAGCATCCATCTTTGTCCATCTTTGACCTGGGCCTTTGTAGGGCCTGCACTCTTCTTAGCACACTTTGGCCAACTCTGGGTTAACATCCTAACCAGAAGCAATATGCGGTTTCAGGTGTTTGTCTTCCTTGACGCACTTACTGTATATAAAAGTATGCAGCCTGTTGAATGTCTCACATAGACATTTATCGGTTTATTTATTATCACACCGGTTCAACATTCCTATTTGGTTTTGTTTGAGTTGTAGGATTTTCCTTCTTTTCCTCCTTGAGTATTATTCTTTGTCCCTCTGGTGTTTCTGCACATCTTTTTTCAAGGAATGAGAGCCTTTATCTTATTAATAGCTTTAGCTTTTCTGTTAAGAATGCAGCCTGCGAGTTGTTTTTACAGGCATCACCAGTGTAATTTCCAAGGAATGTTCGCCCTCGCTCTCATGCTTCTCATCACAGCTTGACAGTTGCAACTTGTCTGTTCCACCCATTTTTAGTCAGCTTGGCTTGTTGTAGCCTGTGATGCAAGATTGATGTACTGTCATGAAAGACTGCCCTCCCAGCCTTGGAACACATCCACCTAGGATCAGTTCACACGTGCAGGAATCGGCAACAAAATACCCAGAGTTCTTCCTCAGGACATGCCATTAAGGTCTGAAGGTGGGGTATCTTCATATTTCTGTACACCTTCTTCCCCATGGATATTCCTGTAATGCATGTTTAAACATAGCACACTAGTACAGTGGCATTGACTCCTAGCCTGGTTATTGCATGTGCGGATTTCTTGTTCTCTCATATCCATACCCTCTTCCTTTCTCCTGGCCTGTATTTTCTTCCTGCATGGCTAGTGGATGTGTCTAAATGGGTTCGATGTAAATGAGTGTGCACTGTGATGTTGCTGGGATTGGCTCTTAGCAATCTCTTAGCCCATTGTAACAGTGTTCCCTACCTGTATGATATATACTGTAATAGAACAGTATATACTGCATTGAAGACTGTGTGGTGTGGTAGGTAGGACAATGGGCTTTGAGCAGCAAAGCTGTGGGTTCAGACATCTTCTCTAACTCACAGGGAGACCTTGCGTAAACTCCAGCTCTCAAAAATACAGGATGAGTCAAAATTATGTTAACACTAATGGATTATTTTTTATCTCAACCGCACCTTTCCAGGTCGATGGATAGGTTGTGGTGGACCATTGCCATGGCCTCCACACTCCCCTGATTTGACACCCTGTGATTTTTGGTTATGAGGTATGGTGAAAGAGATCGTGTATAGCAGGAATGTTTGTGATATCAATGACCTGAAGGACAGAATATGGACTGTGGTATCATTAATTCCACGCGAAATGTGTGCCCGGGCTTTAAATGATAGGGCTGCTCGTTGCTTTTTGTGTGTAGAACATGATGGCGAACAGGCTGAGAATTTTCTGTAAATCTTGCACATATAAAGTATGTTTTGTGAATGAATTGTTTCCACCATTCAAAGGTTAATATAATTTGGACTCGCCCTGTACATGCAAGTAGTTGTACCATGGATCTGTTCACCTTAAGATGTTCAAATATGGTAAGGTACTCATGTCATATTTGCATTTGTTCAATTTGTATTGCATATAGTTATATCAAACAAGGGGTGCACAGCTGGTAAGAGGTTTCCAGATGGAGGGAAACCAACAGAGCAGAGCTTAGACCTGAATATTTAGGTGCATGGCCTGGAAGATCAAAGGTCAGGGACACAGAATAAGAATAAAAGGCTTGACGCTTGGCAAGGGAACAGGTGACCGAGCACATAATGGGGTACCTGAACCTGCCTTTGGAACAGGAGAGAGAGGCCAGGGAGGAAACACCAAGAGCTCTTATGGTACCTTGATGTTATTCCACCAGTCAAGACAGCTGGGAGTTTGCCTTGGACATTTAAGACCAAGTGAAAGTTCATAGGGGCTGGGGGCCACTAGAGGGATTTCTAACCTGGTGTCCTTAGAGTAGACAGATACATGACATAAGCGCTGGAAATAGTTTAGGAGTTTGGCCAAAAACAACTCTATGGTGGGGTTCAAATCAGTCTCAAAGCTGGGAGTCAGGAGGAGAACTGCGCTAATGACTGAAAGAAGAGATGCCAGGGCCTGGGAGGAGTGAAAAAGAGACAAGATATGACATGTCAAGTAGTATGTGGTGGTGCAGCGACATGGGTTCAAGACCCGTGTAGTCAGGCACAGAAATGCAGCAGAATATTGGTAAATTTCAGTTTGTTTTTTTATTTTTAAGTGCTTGGTTTTAGGTATTCTTCTTTGTAGCTTAGAATGTAATAAAAGTACAGTTTTTACCTCATTTGTAATGTCACACCTCCTCCTATTTCTGTTAGGAATGTACTGAGACACAAGTACTGAAGTCAAGATTTACGAATCTGACCAAGAGTTGGAAAGCAGAGAATTCAAAACTAAGATAATTGTTTAAATCCCAAAACTAGAACACCATGCACCCTTTAACACCTTCTTATATAGTTGTGCTGTGCAGACATTGCAATGAGCTACACAAATGACCAGCAACGTCTCCGTCAGTGATAAACAGGATGTCTGTGCCCAGGCTGACATGAACAAAATGGCAATGGCCACAAAAAAATAAAACAAACATAGCAATAATATGGGTGGCACGGTTGCAGTAAGGAGCATGGAGTTTGCATGTTCTCCCCATGTCTGTGTGGGTTTCCTCCCACAGTCCAAAGACATGCAGGTTAGGTGCATTGGTGATTCTAAATTGTCCCTAGTGTGTGATTGGTGTGTGTGTGTGTGCCCTGCGGTGGGCAGGTGCCCTGCCTGGGGTTTGTTCCTGCTTTGCGCCCTTTGCTGGCTGGGATTGGCTCCAGCAGACCCCCGTGACTTTGTAGTTAGGATATAGTGTGTTGGATAATGGATGGATGGACGGATAGTTTCAAATGTAATAGAAATTTGTCATTTTTCACCCATGATGAGCTAGACCCTAGTAAAGGATCAAAAATCAAGTGTTAGTATATAGTGGGTTGGATAATGACTGTCTGACTGACTAGCAATAATATAAATCACTAGGGGGCTTGTAAGATTTTTTTTCTTTGAATTGTTGCTATTTCATTAGTTTTACTTTTATTTCAGAACTTCTGTAAAAACAATATTTGGAATCTTTCAAGTCCCATATGCTGAATCTATTAAATGAGGTCAGTGAGACTTGTGTTTAATGACTTTGTACCGTAATTTAGGGTAGGTTTCTCTGTTTGAAATTTTAGCACAGACTAAACGATCCACATCATCAGCAGTTAATAATTTTTTTTGCAAAGTAACCAATAAATGTATGTGAGTTAAGCCACATTTTTGAATTTCTCTGACTTAAACTAATTTCCTTTTGTTTTCGTCAATGCGATCTGTACTATCTTTTTTTTTTGATACTTTAGCGACTGACGTAATAAAGTGCCACAAAAGTTCTACTTTAAGAATCGCCGACAGCATAACCCCAAACACAACTCTCTAGCACCCTCTCCAACCCGTCCTCCACGGGTCTCGCCTCCCCCTTAACGCATCAATCAGCACCCAACTATCAGTCTTCTGTGCTGCACTCTGCCCTCCCTCAATCAGGCCTAACAGTCACTTAAAACAAAAAAGGCTACAGCATGGCTGGGACGCTACAATACTTTCGACTGTTACTGCTTTCATATTCTGTACCTTTCTCTGCGTATGTATCGCGCCTTGGGTCTCTTTTCTCCACGCTTCTCTTTCTTCTTTGCTGAGAGAACAGGATCTGTGTGTGCCACGTGACTTTACGTGACCTGAATGTTTTGCTGGCTGTCCGTGGTCTTATTTGATAAGAAGGGCGTGTCTTGCAAGAATCTTATGTTCCATGTCCCCGCAAGACTGCCCTGGGATAATCTCTTGGCACCAAGTCTCATGTTTATGGTCCTCGCAAGACGCTCTGTGGCCAGTCTTTTTTGTCTCACAGGTCTTTAAAATGTCTTTCGAGAACTTCTGAGAAGATCATGTATTGTCTCCTTGCTTTTCCATTCCAGGATTTTTTTTATATATAGAGAGATATGCAATACAACATACATTTCATGTGTTTAAACAGGAAAAAATAAATTCTCCTTAGCAAAAAACCCAAATTATGAAAATGATCATATATGTAGTAGTTACCTTTGCTCAAGATGAAAGAGCAGCAATATTGTATTGACATCCCACAAATAAAGACATGTATATGGGAACACAGCTCAATCCAAGATGGAACCATTTCACAGTATTCACTAAAACTTCAGAATATTTATCTATCCATTTAGCTTCTGAATCTGCTTATTCCAATATTTGATTTTGAGCAGCTGACGCCAATCTTGGCAGCGATGAGTGCAAAGCAGGAATCTGCTCTGGACTGGGTGTCAGCCTATCAAAAGCCATGCACATTTTGATTTACCAATCAACAGATCTACCATCAGGGTGGGACGGGGCCGCACCCAGGAGCCTTTGATGGCAAGGGGGCCTTTTCACTTTGCACAATACCACTTGATGAAACAATCGAGTATCTGCATGCCAAAGTCACCAAAGGTGAACACCCCCTCCTCAAGAAAATGGCCAATTGTGTCTGCATACCGAAATCTACACCCCCACCCACTTCATTAAATGATCCAGTGACCCACTGTCTGCGTGTGGAAATCAACAGTGGAAACAACCGTGTTGCGTGAGACGACTGTGCGAGTGTCTGAGTGCTGACAAGAATTGGTAAGATGAACTCTCTGTTAGGGAGCGATATTTATTAAATCACCCAGGGGCCTGTGGGGGTCTTAATCTGGCCTTGCTAATCACCCTAACATACGTATCTTGGACATGGTAGATGCCAGAGTACCCTATGAAACATTAAGGATATGGGGACAGTTCAAATTCCATACAGATAGAGAGAAGATGAAAGGTGAAACCACTCTGCATTCATCATTTATTACTTTCATATACAACTTTTCCAGTGTGGCCCTGACATGTTCATTCACAAGCATGCGTACCATTGTTTTTTCTTTTCATAAAACTTATTGGTAGCAGCATATTCATCTAACCTTGTAGTTTCAGATCCAATTTTTCTTGTTACCAGTTTATGCATGATATGTAACATGCTTAGGGATTCCAGGCCATTAAAACTTGGAGCTTTGCAAGTGACCAGTTCGTCCATCATTTATTAAACTTATTTAATCCAGTTCAGGGTTGCAGGGGACTGGAGCCTAACCTGGTAGAGTGGGCAGAAGACAGGAACAAAGCCTTACTGTAAATCCATAATAAATGAAGAAGCAGCCAGCCAGCCAGCCCACTTGGGCCGTCAAGGGTTATGCGGTCAGAAGGTTCCAAATATTGTATCTGTATGGTCACGTGCAGCTGCTTTCCAAACCATTTAGTGTGTTGATCAATATTTTTGGAAGAACTTTGAAGAGAGAATTGCAGTCTGGTGGTTAACAAGAATTTTGTGGCAAGTGAAAGAATGTAGTTGAGATATGAATGAGAAAAATCACATAACTGTCATCAAGAACTCCAAAGTTGATCAGAGGCAGGCAGGTTCACATATAGGACATGTGATCAGAAAACTATAAGTAGTTGTATCTTTCTGTTTGCAAGCATACATTTAGACATATTACATTGTAACAAACTAGCTGACGATTAACTGTATGTTTTTGCAGCTTACCACTGTTTGTCTCAAGGTTGTCTCTTTCTGTATACAGGCCACCGACTATCAATCCAAGTACAGTCTTTACAGTGTGAGGTCTTTCTCCTCTGCTAGGTATGACTTGCCATAGATAAGATATTTCTGGAATGTTGATGCCTATTAATAAATCAACTTTTGAGTCTATAAATGGTAGACGCAGCTCCTCAAAATATGTCCAGTTCACCTTGTCCTCCTGCCTTGGAATATTTTCCCTGGTCACCTTAGTAGAGACCTGCATATAGATACAGTGGTGTGAAAAACTATTTGCCCCCTTCCTGATTTCTTATTCTTTTGCATGTTTGTCACACAAAATGTTTCTGATCATCAAACACATTTAACCAATAGTCAAATATAACACAAGTAAACACAGAATGCAGTTTTTAAATGATGGTTTTTATTATTTAGGGAGAAAAAAAATCCAAACCTACATGGCCCTGTGTGAAAAAGTAATTGCCCCTTGTTAAAAATAACCTAACTGTGGTGTATCACACCTGAGTTCAATTTCCGTAGCCACCCCCAGGCCTGATTACTGCCACACCTGTTTCAATCAAGAAATCACTTAAATAGGAGCTGCCTGACACAGAGAAGTAGACCAAAAGCACCTCAAAAGCTAGACATCATGCCAAGATCCAAAGAAATTCAGGAACAAATGAGAACAGAAGTAATTGAGATCTATCAGTCTGGTAAAGGTTATAAAGCCATTTCTAAAGCTTTGGGACTCCAGCGAACCACAGTGAGAGCCATTATCCACAAATGGCAAAAACATGGAACAGTGGTGAACCTTCCCAGGAGTGGCCGGCCGACCAAAATTACCCCAAGAGCGCAGAGACGACTCATCCGAGAGGTCACAAAGACCTCAGGACAACGTCTAAAGAACTGCAGGCCTCACTTGCCTCAATTAAGGTCAGTGTTCATGACTCCACCATAAGAAAGAGACGGCCTGCATGGCAGATTTCCAAGACGCAAACCACTGTTAAGCAAAAAGAACATTAGGGCTCGTCTCAATTTTGCTAAGAAACATCTCAATGATTGCCAAAACTTTTGGGAAAATACCTTGTGGACTGATGAGACAAAAGTTGAACTTTTTGGAAGGCAAATGTCCCGTTACATCTGGCGTAAAAGGAACACAGCATTTCAGAAAAAGAACATCATACCAACAGTAAAATATGGTGGTGGTAGTGTGATGGTGTGGGGTTGTTTTGCTGCTTCAGGACCTGGAAGGCTTGCTGTGATAGATGGAACCATGAATTCTACTGTCTACCAAAAAATCCTGAAGGAGAATGTCCGGCCATCTGTTCGTCAACTCAAGCTGAAGCGATCTTGGGTGCTGCAACAGGACAATGACCCAAAACACACCAGCAAATCCACCTCTGAATGGCTGAAGAAAAACAAAATGAAGACTTTGGAGTGGCCTAGTCAAAGTCCTGACCTGAATCCAATTGAGATGCTATGGCATGACCTTAAAAAGGCGGTTCATGCTAGAAAACCCTCAAATAAAGCTGAATTACAACAATTCTGCAAAGATGAGTGGGCCAAAATTCCTCCAGAGCGCTGTAAAAGACTCATTGTAAGTTATCGCAAACGCTTGATTGCAGTTATTGCTGCTAAGGGTGGCCCAACCAGTTATTAGGTTCAGGGGGCAATTACTTTTTCACACAGGGCCATGTAGGTTTGGATTTTTTTTTCTCCCTAAATAATAAAAACCATCATTTAAAAACTGCATTTTGTGTTTACTTGTGTTATATTTGACTAATGGTTGAATGTGTTTGATGATCAGAAACATTTTGTGTGACAAACATGCAAAAGAATAAGAAATCAGGAAGGGGGCAAATAGTTTTTCACACCACTGTAGATGGACAGCATTTTTTTGTCCCTAGGGGAAAATTTTCTTTAAATAAATAAATAAATACATTCATACATAGTATACACACATACATACATAGAAAAATAAATACATACAGTACATACTTAAATCAATAAATACACATTATGTTCTGAACATACTGTATACCAGAATGACTAAAAAAGAAAGAAAAAGAAAGAAAAGAAAACTTGTATCTTGCCTGTCACAGTGAGGCATTATGCAGCCGCTGAATTTCTTTAGTGTTGGTGTGTCAGAGAAAGGATGTGCAGCATTGTTCATAATGGCACTCAGTTTTGTTTTAATTCTCTTCTTTGCTAAGACATCCAGGGGGTCCACAGTGTGCCCTATAACTGATCTTGCCCTTTTAATTAGCGTGTTGATTCAGTGGGTCTCACTTGAAGTGATGTTAACAGCCCAGAACACTACAGCCTAGAAAATCACACTGGCCATCACAGAGTTATTGAAGATGTGAAGGATGTCACTTCCCACCTTAAAGGAGTGCCCACCCTTCTATAGTGCTTTGGTGCTGTGAAAGTCAATAATCAGCTCCTTGGATTTGCTGATGTTAAGATGCAGACAATTCTCTTTGCACCAAGAAACAAGCTTCTCCAGCTGACTCCTATAATCTGTCTCATCCTCCTTATTAATTCACTATACAATATAGGCCTTTAGAAAATCAATGTATGCATTTTCATTGAGACTATAGAATTGCAAATCTGATATAGTTAGCATTCTTGAACCAGTATTACAATTACTCATTGTTTTTAGGAGAACCTGAGCTCTTCCTCCATGAACTGTCATTGAAGATTTTCTGTACAAATTGTCACGATGTTATCAGGATCTTTAACGACATATGTTTCTACATACCTCTCACTCTTGTTAGATTTTATCTTAATAGAGATCACATACAATGTGTATTCTTCACCGGCCACAGTGAATGCACAGATTCCCTTCTCAGTTTCCTGTTTAGCTCAATCCTCTTTGATGATATGCAGGATGTCCTGGTGCTGCGTAGAACAATCTGACACTTTATGGTTTTTACCAACATACCATTGTCTGAGACATTGAAAGCTGTAGCTGAGGAAGGTATGACACAAGATCCAAAATAAATGTTGGGATGCCAGCCAGGTCACTCCGTTAAATAATGGTACAGGAAATGACAGTAATAGCGTACATTGGCACAAAAGACAACAAAAACCACTAGGCGGCGGTGCCTCTTTTGTGCTGTCAGGTTTGGGGTAGAGCTACGTCCTGCACAGAGTTTTTAACCAAATGAGACACATTCTTCAACGAGTGCCTCAAATTTATAGTCCTCCATCCAGAAGTGATGGAGTCAATTGCTCCCATTTTAGGAATAGAAAAAGACAATACCGTTAATGACAGCACCCCCTCTCACCCTGGGGTGGTATTGCTTACCTTGGATGAGCCCGGAAGGTGACCCACTGATGCGCATTTGTGACAAAACATAAATCTTTAGGTTTCAAAAAGTAACTTCTGTATTTGTGTTATAATTCTTTAATTTTACTACATTGGATGGGAATGCGTTTGTCACAATAAAATACTCTCGTTCTTTTGGTTGTTTTGACTGAGGTGACTTGAGTTCCCCTTGCAGCAGTGTTGGTAATGCTAGTAGCTTCCTCTCTGATCATTTTTCAGGGCAGATTTTTTCCCTTGTCGGCCTTTTCTTTCCTTTTTGTGTTTGTTCAACTTCTTGGTTAAGGATGCTAAATGACAACAGCCTCTCAATTTAAAAACTCAAATCAGCAAATCGCATTGATCCTTTTGAATACTTTAAGCTCTCCATTTAGTCCGCATTTGAAATGGGAGCCTTGATAAAATAATACAATAGAACATTTGCACTGTTATCAAATTTATGTCTGTGCTCTGTGTTAGCATCTAAGCAGACAAGAAATCCTGCATCATCACCCAGTGCGTCTCCATCTTATGATTTAATTTGAGGCTGCTGCAGTGCTTTTCCTCATACGCGCTTACTATTTTCAACTCTTGACCATAATGCCTTTTGAAGACCCAGAAAAGCTTGCTTTTTTATACAACTTATCTAATGATTGGAGTCCACAATTTTCAACAAGCCACCCTTTGGTTTAACGCTGAAGAAAATGTAATTTATCTCAGGCCAGGTCAGATTGAGGAGCATACACTGGTACAGCGCGTTGCTGCACCCACTACATGACGAAACAGCTAATTTTTCTGGTTGGCAACCCCCCAGGCAGACATGTGGTCTAGTCCCACCCTTCGGAAATGACCCTCTATCTGCCGCAGCCAGGTGTTACGTGGGCATCCCCATGGCCTAGTCCAGCCACTAGGGTCCCCAACAATGAGATCTTACGAGTCGGATCATCCTCGGGGAAACACGCCACATGGCCGTAGTGCCGTAATTGACACTCCCTCACAATGCAGATAATGTGCCTCATTCGGGACTCCATGAGCAGCTGCTCATTCGATACAAAGTCAAACCAACGGTACCCAAGGATTCTCCAAAGAGACACAGTACCAAAGGAGTCCAGTCTCCCTTTCAAAATCATCAAATGCCCTGATAAAAGTTATGTATGGCAGAGGCTCACCATTAAATGTTGGCACTTCCGTAAATGTCAAGACATTTTTATTTTATAGCATTTAAAAAAAAAAACAACATTAGTTGTATCAAAGTACTGTACTGTAGACTGAATATCCATCCATCCATTCATCCATTATCCACCACTTATCCGAGGTTGAGTCGTGTGGGCAGCAGCCTAAGCAGGGAAGCCCAGACCTCCCTCTCCCCGGCCACCTCCTCCAGCTCCTCTGGGAGGACCCCGAGGTGTTCCCAGGCCAGTCAGGAGAGGTAATCCCTCCAGCGTGTTCTGGGTCTGCCCCGTGGCTTTCTCCCAGTGGGGCATGCCCGAAACACCCCACCAGGGAGGCGTCCAGGTGGCATCCTAACCAGATGCCCGAACCACCTCAACTGACTCCTCTCAATGCGGAGGAGCAGTGACTCTACTCTGAGTCTCTCTCGGATAACTGAACTTTTCACCCTATCTCTAAGTGAAAGTCCAGCCACCCTGCGGAGAAAACTCATTTCGGCTGCTTGTATCCGCGATTTTGCTCTTTCGGTCACTACCTAAAGTTCGTGGCCATAGGTGAGGGTAGGAACATAGATCAACTGGTAAATCGACAGCCTCAGCTCTCTCTTCACCACGACTGAATATTAAAGATAATAAAATATACTAAAGCAAAAGACAATGAAAACCGCACACAACTTCGTAAGAAAGCAATCAAATAAAATGACAAGAGAAACAGTTAAAAATAACCATTACAAACAAGCCAAGCCAAGATATACGATTATGCAGAGTAAAAATACGCCTTCAAGTGAGATTTAAAAGTTCTCTTTAGATTGGATAATCTAATAAGGTGGGGTATGGCATCCTACAGCCTGGGTGCAGCAACAGAAAAGCACAACCACCTTTGAATTTTAAACGTGGCCTTCATATAAATAGCGATTAGTGGTTAGATGATCTAAGATACATTAGTGGAGTGATAGTCTCGAGCAGATCTGAGCTGTTCGTGGAAGCAAAACTATGTAGGGCTTTATAAACAAATAGCAAAAGTTTGATATTTTACTGGTAGCCAGTGTATGGTAGTGTGGCCAACACTAGCAGAACATCAGCACTTTTCGTTGTGCCTGTTAAAAGCCTGACCATTGCATTTTGGACAAACGTTGTGTGGATGCAGGGCCGGATTAAGATGGGTGCTATTACTGCTGCAGCATTAGGCCCATTCCTGAAATTGGCCCAGATGAAAACAGATGAGAATTTTCCGGAAGCTGAACAGTTTTCCTTTGCAATATTAACCTCAAAATAATTCTTAGAATGAAATTTGGAGTCTGACTTTCGGATGCCTAGACACAGTGTTACTTATTACACAGTTACTATTGTTCTTTGTGCTGTGACGTAACTATAACGTCGTTGTGTTTATTGTTAACCAAAGATTTCAAGTTAATGCTAATTAATTTTATGTTAAACAGTTTACTTAGTAATTTAGCTGCGTTTTTTGCAATATCTTGGGGATTCTTGCCTCTTTATTATTGTTCGGTAAGTTCCACGTAGTAAATTTTTCACCTTGAAAGTTAGTTGTACAGTAAAAATCGATGGCTATTTAAATGGTTATCTGTAAAGGTAAAACTTAAAGCCGGCCCGCGGGTCGAGCATGGATGTTTCGAATTTTTTAAATCCTTGACAGGATTCTGGTCTATTATGAAATTTAAATCGTGGATAAATTTTTACCCTCAAGAGCCTGAACTAAGTCACTTTGACCCAATGTCTCTGCAAATTCATTTTTTCTTACTCTGTTTCGTAAGAGAATTGCAAAATTTTGTGTATTTCATTGTTCGGTTTTCTGCATTAAGTGCACTTTTCAGACAATTGCTATTGAACGTTGATGTTACATAGTTTGATGTTAATCTCGAGTTGTTACGATACTACGTAGTTATTATTATTCATGTTCAATAAAGGCTGGCTGGTTGCGCCGCAAGCAATTAAGGCTCCTTGGTCTGTCTGAGTGCGCATGCACCAAATGCTGAGAAAAAATAGGCCTTTTTTGCGCTGCGCATCAGGCCCAATTTCATCTTAATCTGGCCCTGTGTGGATGCTTATGGCAGCCTGGGGTTCAGAGAATTACAGAAAGCCAGTCTGGATGTGATGATTGCATACATGACTGTCTCTTGGTCCCTTGGTGTGAGACATGATTTCATTCCGGTAATAGACCTTAATTGGAAAAAGCCCCCCTTCACAACTGCACTTATTTGTTTGTAAAATTTCAATGAACTGTCAGAGATTAGTAACACGTGGGCTGAGATAAACACACAGGGGCCCAAAGTGATCTTTAAAGTTTGGTGTGGTGCTGGGGGACCATTTCAGTTTTTCCCTCATTAAGCTGGGGGAAGTTAAACTCTGTGCAGTTTTTAATTTCTAGCTGAAGACAATTAGAAAGAGCTGTCAGAGAGTAGTGATCACCAGGTTTTAATGGAAGATAGAGTTTTGTATCAAGAGCATTGCAATGGTATTGAATATTCATTGTGTTAAGCTAACATTTCAGCAAAAGAGAGCTCAGCTTCTTAAGGGCTGCCATCAGTGAAGTGGTTTTATCAAAGGATGTGATGAACCCAAGGAGTGGTTTTGCTGGCGATCCAACTGTTGACAAGTAGAGCCAACGTAGAAGGGTGCGACATCACAGCAGAGAATATATATGGAACTGTTACAGTTTAAGAGAGCATTAAAGGCAGCATCCACCCATCTATTGCTTCCTACCCCACTTTTTCTCAGCCAGGATTATTTAACGTTGGGGTATTTTTGACATCTAACTAGCACTATACACAGAGTAGCCCTGAACAGTGCGGCATTGGGGACACTTTCACCCCTCAGCCCAGTTAAGACCCCCCAGACAACCTTACAGCCTGCTGTTAAACCACAGCAAGCGCAGCACAAATCTTAGGTAAAAAACTACACCATATGATCCCTTCTAATGGTGGTGTTGGCACTGCCCACAATAGTAACAGCCTAGCATGTTTTCAAATGTATTCTGAGGAATATCAGTTTTTGAAGTTTTTCCTCTAATACAGTAGATTACATAGCTATTTAAAATAAACCTTTACATTTGCTTATCCAGTGCTGCATGACAGAATGCTTTTGTAGCCCTGGACAATGTTCAAGTGACTGTTTAACAAAAAATCAATTTAACTTTCAAATTACAAGGAGGCTAATAATGGCACTCTTTGTGTCTGACCTGCTATGATGAATGTTCACTCCAGACCTTTCCTGATCCCTGCTATCTTAAAATGTCGATTTCCTCAGAATTTGGTTCACTTAAAAAACTTTGCTTTGGCTGTGCCCTCTTCCTATTTAATTACTGTAAACCTGAACCATTTTAATTACCACTTGCCCATAAAACTGCACAATTACATAAACAACAAAAAAATGTTCAACTTCATTCACTCTCCAGTTTAATACACCACATCCCTGATTCAAGGATAAAAAGTAAAAACAAATCATCAAAGGGAGTAACGCTGTCCGCGGGGTTCCCACCTGAGGCAATAGCTGACCATAATTCACCTCTCCAGTGTGACAAAAGAATGGCGCTCCTGCCCCGGCCTGCCATAATTGTGCTCCATTCTGTCTACGGCTTTTTAGATGTGATGGAAGTAAGCTGTACTGGTCAAGAATTACTGCAGTCCATTTCATCCCCAATTATCGACCGTAGCCACATTCCAGTTGTCAGGTTCTTTTCCCATCCAAAATAATTGCTGGAATCGCTGCACTAGCACTGTAGAAAGGAGACCACTCACTTTTGGACACACCTACAGCTTGGAAAAACGTCTGGGTCTTCTATTTAAAAATTCTCACTGAGCTTCTGTTTTCTTCCTACTGAAGCATTCCACATTTAGAAGACAAAGATTTAAATAATTATTTTGTTCATTTGTTATTCCCTGTTCATTTTTATTTCTTTTTATATTTTATTACTTTTTTTCGCTGAAGCAATACCAGAAAAAAAACAAGCTGTATACTGGAATAAATAGATCTCTCTATTATAAAAAAAATCTTGGAAGGCTTGGAAGAAGACGATACGTGGCTTTCTCTGAGGCAAGGCAAGGCAGTGAGACATAAGGACAGCTGCTGTACAGGCTTTTAAGTGATCGACGCGCAGCGTAACAAGCATAACACGCAGCTCACCAGCAGCAGCAGCAAGTCAGCAGATGGTCTGACAACATCTCCTTAGTGTTTGTTCAGCTCCCCTCCTTCACAACGATAGCGGCAGAGACACAAAGTGGCTGGCATGTAGCATGCCTCACGTTTGAGCAAAGCAAGCAGGGGGCAAAGCCTCCTAGTCTTAAAAAAGAATGAATAAATGAATAGTACTGATGGTAACCATTTAATTATTTTTCTATCCGACTTATAAACTTTGAGTATCTTATGTATGTATGTATGTATGTGTGTGTGTGTGTATATGTGTATACAGTAATCCCTTCTCGATCGTGGGGGTTGCATTCCAGAACCCCCCGCGATAGGTGAAAATCCGCAAAGTAGAAACTATGTTTGTATGGTTATTTTTATATATATTTTAAGCCCTTATAAACTCTCCCACACTGTTTGCATTATTCGAGCCCTCTAGACAGGAAATAACACCCTTCAGTCAAAAGTTTAAACTGTGCTCCATGACAAGACAGAGATGGCAGTTCTTTCTCACAATTAAAAGAATGCAAACATATCTTCCTCTTCAAAGGAACGCTGTCAGGAGCAGAGAATGTCAGAGAGAGAGAGAGAGCGCGAGAGAAAAGCAAACAATCAAAAAATCAATACGTGCTTTTGGGCTTTTAAGTATGCCGAAGCACTGCGATAAAGTGGCATTTTTTAGAGGAGCGTCCATATCCTCTAGGCAAACAGCCTGTGCAAACAGCCCCTCTGCTCACACCCCCTCCGTCAGGCGCAGAGAATGTCAGAGAGAGTGAGAGAGACAGAGAGTGCGTGACAGAAAAGCAAACAACCAAAAAATCAATACGTGCTGTTGGGCTTTTAAGTATGCACACCGCGATAAAGCAACTGCAAAGAAGGGAGCAATGTGAAGGTAGTCTTTCAGCATTTTTTAGAGTAGTGTCCGTATCTTCTAGGCAAACAGCCCCTCTGCTCACACACCCCCCGACCCCCGTCAGGCAGAGAGAGTGAGAGAGACAGAGAAAAGCAAACAATCAAGCACCGTGCGGGAAGCACATCGTATATCGTTGAGGAGTTTTATTTAATATGTAATACATACTCTAATTGGGTATGCTTCTAAGCCATCCGCCAATAGCGTCCCTTGTATGAAATCAACTGAGCAAACAAACTGAGGAAGCATGTACTTTAAATTAAAAGACCCATTGTCCGCAGAAATCCACGAACCAGCAAAAAATCCATGATATATATTGATATGCTTACATTTAAAATCTGCAATGGAGTGAAGCCGCAAAAGTTGAAGCGCGATATAGCGAGGGATCACTGTATATATATTTATATACTGTATATACAGTATATATATATATATATATATATATGTATATGTATGTATGTATATATATATATACTAGCAAAATACCAGCCATGGCAAGTACTGCATTAAAATTTTTATTAAGAAGAAAATTAAACCTTTTTAAACTGAGGGAAAAAATGCCAATAATTATTTGTTAAGGATCTCTTTGTATACCATGTTGTAGGTTCGGCCCTCCGGTTGTAACATGACCAAGCTGTGCGCTGAGCTTACTCTTGATCATGTAACTTACAGTTGGCCATGTGGACAGTAATCTTGTCTCAAATCTCACAGCTTGGATTGCTGCTGTCATAATCGGTTTGAGTTTCATGGTTTGTTTCAATTACGACAGTATTTGCAGGATTTGTTGTGTTGAAGTGACATTTGGCATCTGTCAAGCGTTGTAAGCACACAACGGTTTCATCGATAAAATCACATCCAGCTTTTGAGAGTTTAAACATTCATAAACATCAAAGTGTCCACTACTGAAATTGTCACCTGTGAATCTAAGATGTTTAAGAGGCATTGGCGGTTGTCGAAAGGTGTAAAATATTTGGCCATTTCGGTACACTTGAAAGCGACAACCGAACAATTCAGCAGCAGCCATCAACTAACATGCAGAACCATAGGTGAAGGGCTTAAGCATTTCACTCTTATAGTGCTCCTGTGTAATATAATTATCTCCTGTACCGTCATCAGTCCACACCTTGAACCTGTCCCAGTCATTCAATACATAAGACAGAATGTTCCTCCGGATATCAAGAGTGAGCCTGATATGGCCGTGCAATATGTAACAAAGAGAATGGAAAAGGCAGGTGCCATCTCCGGGCATGGAAACCACTCGGTAAGTGACAGTTCTTTGATCGATGGTGATCATCTCGATAGACATGGTAATGGGGGTTGGAATGATAAAGGAAATGGGTACCTGAGCAATGTAAAGTAAGTGTAAAATACCTCTACAATAACTATAATTGTAATAAACAAACAATAAAACAGGGGAGAAGCCGTGGATTAAACAAAAAGGCTGTAGTTATCAGTAGGGAGACGTGAATCCTGTGGTGAAGCAAGGAAGGGAATGTAGAGACCGGCGCAACGGATGGTCTTATATAGGCAGGCAGCCAACAAAGTGGTAGGCGCTGGGATGGGGGACCCAACGCCACCTCACACGGTGACCGAGGTGCAGGCTATGGACGTATATATGAACGTAAGTAGGATTCAGTCAACGCTGGGAACCCGTGTACCAAATTTCTTGAAGATGGGCCCATAAGTAACAAAGACTGTTGAAAAGTTCAATATGGCTGCCAACAGTGGCATCATACCACCGAAATAAGTACGTACATTGGTTTCGGTTAGTGCAGGGAAGCCACCTACCAAATTTCGTGAAGATGGGGCCATGAATAAGAAAATTCAATATGGCGGACGTTGTTGACCGTTATGACCGTTACGCGTCGAATTTCGAAATGAAACCTGCTTGACTTTTGTAAGTAAGATGTAAGGAATGGGCCTGCCAAATTTCAGCCTTCTTCCTACATGGGAAGTTGGAGAATTAGTGACATTTGTAAAATTCAATATGGCGGCTGACAGTGGCATAATATCACAGAAATAAGTACGTACATCGGTTTTGGTTAGCGCAGGGAAGCCACCTACCAAATTTCGTGAAGATGGGGTCAGCCTTCTACCTACACGGGAAGTTGGAGAATTAGTGATGTTGGAAAGTTCAATATGGCGGCTGGCAGTGGCGTCATACCACCAAAATAAGTACATACATTGGTTACAGTTAGCTCAGGGAAGCCACCTACCAAATTTCGTGAAGATGGGGCCGTAAATAAGAAAGTTCAACATGGCAGACGTTGTTGACCGTTATGACCGTTACGCGTAGAATTTCGAAATGAAACCTCCTTAATTGTTGTAAGTAAGCTGTAAGGAATGAGCCTGCCAAATTTCAGCCTTCTACCTACACGGGAAGTTGGAGAATTAGTGACATTGGAAAGTTCAATATGGTGGCTGACAGTGGTGTCTTACCAACGAAATAAGTACGGACATCGGTTTCCGTTAAAAGTTCAATATGGCGGCCGACAGTGGCATCATACCACCGAAATAAGTACCAAATTTCAGCCTTCTACCTACACGGGAAGTTGGAGAATTAGTGACGTTGGAAAGTTCAATATGGCGGCTGACAGTGGCGTCATACCACCGAAATAAGTATGTACATTGGTTTCGGTTAGCGGAGGGAAGCCACCTACCAAATTTCGTGAAGATGGGGCCATGAATAAGAAAATTCAATATGGCGGACGTTGTTGACCGTTATGACCGTTACGCGTCGAATTTCGAAATGAAACCTGCTTGACTTTTGTAAGTAAGATGTAAGGAATGGGCCTGCCAAATTTCAGCCTTCTACCTACATGGGAAGTTGGAGAATTAGTGACATTTGTAAAATTCAATATGGCGGCTGACAGTGGCATAATATCACAGAAATAAGTACGTACATCGGTTTTGGTTAGCGCAGGGAAGCCACCTACCAAATTTCGTGAAGATGGGGTCAGCCTTCTACCTACACGGGGAGTTTGAAAATTGGTGACGTTGGAAAGTTCAATATGGCGGCCGACAGTGGCGTCATACCATCGAAATAAGTAAGTGCATCGGTTTCGGTTAGCGCAGGGAAGCCGCCTACCAAATTTCGTAAAGATGGGGCCATAAATAAGAAAGTTCAACATGGTGGATGTTGTCGACCGTTATCGACTGTTATGACCGTTACATGTAGAATTTTGAAATGAAACCTGCTTAACTTTTGTTAGTAAGCTGTAAGGAATAAGCCTGCCAAATTTCAGCTTTCTACCTACATGGGAAGTTGGAGAATTAGTGGATGAGTGAGTGAGTGAGTGAGTGAGTGAGTGAGTGAGTGAGTGAGGGCTTTGCCTTTTATTATTATAGATATATATATAATAGAGAGAGAGAGAGAGAGAGAGAGAGAGATTTTTTTTTAAGTTTGGATCGCAGTCTGATTATTAAGTGATTACCTAGCAGGTAATGATTGTGGTTGGTTAGCCAGTCGGCAAACATCCGCCACGTCCTCTCAGTTGCGAGAAGAAGCTCATAGATATGTGATACAGTATCAGGCAAATAGTATAAAGAGTACATGACATGTGTTTCACCGTTATCGGGGCTCGTCTGGTGTATGCACCTTTGCATCCCCTTACAGGATGTGGTGGAAGGCCAGCTGTATTACAGAAGTAGACCTGACCCTAGAGAAGATAACGGCTAAAGTAGCTGACATCTTGATTAATGCTACACATCTTCTCCATGATGTGTCACAGAGCACATCTCACCATTGCCTCATTCCCCCACGTAGTGTTTCTGGCCAATTAACTGCTATAATGGCTTCTCCATTTATGCTCCTCTTCAAAGTTGCTACATATTGGCATCAGATCAATGTATGAGAAAACAACATCAGCCAGACTGAAAACCGTTATCTGGTTTTATCCTGGATGGCCAGCTACCCCCAAATTCCATTCCTTACCCAATGGATAAAACTCACGTCATTATGGACTTTATTCATCATCATCATTTTCATTCTGCTTACCATAAAGAGGGTTGAGGTGGCATGACCAGGCCATCCTAACTGCAGTACCCTCTCTCAGCTCCACCAAGGGAGTTTCCCAAATGTTTCTGGAACATCTAGTAAACTGGAAGTTGTTGCTCAACATCTTAACTGGCATTCCACCACCACAGTCTGGTATGTTTGCAGGACTGCTCCTCCCATGATCCTCTCTTCCCTCAGCCCTGAACGAGTCCAATAAAGCCAAACCAAATGAGCTGAAAATGTATATTTCATCTTCTAGTTATTCATTTTTATATATGCAGGCCTAAATAGGAATATGCTTGTCTGAAAATGGATGGATGAATTTTAAAATGGTAACTTGAGATTTAGCTCATTTAAAAATAATTTACTTATACTGCATAGCTAATGTATGATAAAAGCCACTGTTTGTTTTGAAACTTTAATTAATTTTAAAAAGAAACAGTTGACAAAGAATATGGTGCAGTGCTCCTGGAATCGCTGAAATTTAGAATAAAGTTTAAAGATGCCCAGGGATGCAAAGAAGAGATCTGATGGCTGCTCTGTTCTAATAGTGTGTACCTCAGGAATGTTTGTTTCTGGAAATTTCCCTCCCACTGACTTTTTATTTGTTCTCTTGCATTGCCACCTAACTTTAAATAAATTTAGATGTTTAGTGTTGTCTTATTTCAATTCTGACTTTGTCTTTTTTTTCTCTTTTCTTCATCATGTAAAGCACTTTGAGCTACATTATTTGTATGAAAATGTGCTATATAAATAAATGTTGTTGTTGTACATGTTATACATTCATCCATCCATCCATTATCCAACCCGCTATATCCTAACTACAGGGTCACGGGGGTCCGCTGGATCCAATCCCAGCCAACACAGGGCGCAAGGCAAGAATCAAACCATGGGCAGGGTGCCAGCCCCCCGCAGGGCACATGGTATACAGTAAAATACAATTTTTATTTTATTATTTCAACATCTTGTATTGACAAACTGTATGAGCCAATTTAATGTGAAAGGTGCAATATAAAATAATTATAATGAATGAATGAATTTAGAGATACACATTTTGTGATCAACTTTTTATTAAGGAGATGTTATTTCTGCCAAACAGCATCATATAAACCAGTGTTGGTTAAGAATAAAAATGTAAAATTTAAGAAATGCTAGGCTGGGAAGAGCTACTTTGCTAAATAAAAGCATTGTTAGTTACAAAAGCAAACCTGAAATGATCCTCAGTTGGCCAGCATGGAGTGGCAGCGTGTTGTGTGGTGATTGGATGTGCAAGTGAGAGTTTCACTTTGTGTGTGGCAATACCAATACTGCTAAT
The DNA here is from genome assembly GCF_016835505.1 of Polypterus senegalus. NCBI lineage: Eukaryota > Metazoa > Chordata > Cladistia > Polypteriformes > Polypteridae > Polypterus > Polypterus senegalus. Next base: position 110,181,211 of record NC_053159.1, on the reverse strand, counting down.
TCATTTGTTCACTTTGTGGGAAATAACCCAGACACAGACAGATGGACATCGTTTTTAGTCACCCAACACACGTGTATTTACAAATATTAAGGTGCATAACCCAGTGCCACAGCACCAATCACCCCATAAGTCCAAGCCAACACACAATGCCTTTCCTCTCTTCAGGCCGCCTCTTTCCTCTCCCAGACATCGTCCTCTTCCACCCGACTCCAGCCTTGAATGAAGGGAGGCGGCCCCTTTTATAGTCCCCCGGATGTGCTCCAGGTGTGTTCCGGCAATCTTCCACCGACACGCCCCAGTGTGGCGGAAGTGCCGGCTGCATCCCTGAAAGCACTCGGGGTGTCTCTGCTCCTCTTCCCCTCAGCACTTCCGGGTGTGGTGGAAGTGCTGAGGTCCTGGGCTTCAAAGGCATCGGGGCACCCCCTGGCGGTGACCACGGGCCCCTACAGGGTTGAGCTTCCAAGCTCTCTACCCGTGGTCCCCAAAGCAACCAGGGTGGTCGCTCCATTGTGGTCTGAAGGAGGCATGAACCCTCCTCCGGTCCTCTTGGGCGTCCAGGCCCCCAGTCGCGGGCTACAACTTATAATTGATGTATTATCTGTATTATAAAAAGCTAAGAAGCTGCTTGAAAACGCAAGAGTAAAGTTATAAACGGCATATCCCACTGCCATAAGTAATGGAGCGACCAGCTATATATGAGCAAGGCTTTGACTGGCATTCATAACACAAAGTAACACGGCAAATGATGGTTGTTTACTCTGACAGACCCTTTTAATAATAAATCAGTGTTCCAAACCATTTCACAAATTGCTCCACACACTGTATTTCTATCCCACTGTGGGAAGGAACCTTCAAAGCCACATCACCTGCTTTAGCTGGCACCGCTTACAGTCAAGAAGTAAACACAATTTTGTGAGAAGGTTCTACGTTTGAAATCAAAAACACCAAACAGCTATTTGTACAATGAGCAGTATGGCTGTTGTAAGGCAATGACTAGCAAGGGGGCTGCAGTAATTACAGACCATTGGTGGCCTCTGTGCAGTTTCAGCATATAGCCAGTGATTGCACATTTCTAATTTTAGCAATATGTAATAATTCGGGAGCAATTTGTCGTATGACTTTTAACTGCTCTACAAATTGAATGCTGCGTATTGTTGTGGCTTTTGATGTGTTTCCAGCAGCTTAAAAACAGGAAAATAAACAGTAATTTTGACTAGGTGGTAGAGATTTGGAGATTGCCAGTATTAAGTACATGCTACAAAAGCTTAAGCAATGCCATGTTTTCAGTGGAATACGAGGATCGGAATAAACAAATGTGTGTGTGTGTTGTGCAGCAAAATAACATCTTATGGATCTGGCATGAGGCAAAAGCAGGCTAATGACGAGTGTACATAGATGTAAGAGTTGGCATTAAATATACTATTTTTTTTTTTTATTGATTTTATTGCAATCCATACAAAGCAATCAAGTTTTTACAAAAAGAAAAACTGAGTTAAGAACAGATCGCTCCCTACCCCTGAGAGAGAGAGCAAGCCAAACGGCGTAAAATCTAAGGCTTCTAAACATACCTAAATAATAAATTCTCTGTGCTTTATAAACTTATTTTAAAATATTACTGATTAGATCCTGCCATGATTTGAAAAAAGTCTGTACAGATCCTCTAACTGAGTATTTGATTTTTTCCAATTTCAAATAGTATAACACATCAGTTTCCCACTGACTTAAAAGAGGAGAGTTTGGGTTCTTCCAGTTTATCAGAATAAGTCTGCGTGCCAACAGTGTAGGGAATGCAATCACAATTTGTTTGTCTTTCTCCACTTTAAGCCCATCTGGAAGAACCCCAAACACAGCAGTTAATGGGTTAGGAGGGATTGTGAGACCAAGGCTGTCTGAAAGGTAATTAAAAATTTTTGTCCAGAATAATGTTAATTTGGTGCAGGCCTTTAAATATACTATTTAACGAGTTATATATATACATGAATGAACTGTTTATTTCTCCCCACCCACAACTGGGCATTTCAAATATGATGCTTCTATCGTCCCAAATAATAAAGCACGCCATACTTGTGTAGGGCACTCCTGGTCGTGCCTTTGTCCTAATTGTCGTTTGGAATGTGGCGATTGTGCTCATTTTTGAAAAAACGATTAGATCTTTGGATAGCTTGGCTATTGGTTCGCTAAACAAGATTCATGCAGTTCATTGCCTCATCTCTTTTGTAAAATTTCTTACAGTCATACCTGAGTAGTATCTGGAGTATGGCAGGAGTCAACATGCACAGGGCATGAGTTCGTCGTGGGAGACACTCGCTCACACACATCAGTCAACCTGATGCGGGTAAATGATAATACCCTGACAAATCCATGAAGATGTCACACAGACACTGGTCAGGACAGAACTTGACCCAGGAATTTGGAGCCACGAGGCAGTAACGCTTAACACTGTGTATGCAAATGTGGATTAGTTTCCATGAAAATGCATGTGCTACAATGAAATTTCCTCCAAGAAGAAAGTTTTCTTGCACTGTTGGTGTATCTCCCATACTCCATATCATGTGACTGTTGAAAAAGAAGTGTTGCCTAAGATCAAAAGAATCAGGGGACATCCAGAAGGAGGGATTGGGACAGGACCCTCCTACAGATTCCTGGCTTTAAATAGAGGAAGGGCATGGAGAAGCTTCATTCATTTACACCATATTGGTAATGGTTTTTTAGTAACTTTCATGAATATCTAAATGGGTAGCTATACAGTACAACTTGTGGAGAGGCACCAGAAATTTAAGTGCCGCACATGCAGACTTACATTTAAAGCACAATTTTGGAACTAAAAGACTGGCCTGGTAAAGTCAAGCTTCACTTCTAAATCTAAGGACTGTACTTCCATCTTACAGAAACAGGAATTGTGACACACGTTCATGTGTTTTAAATGCCAGCTTGCCGTGTTCATTCACATGATTAACTCAGCCTTATCTAACCACTGCGATGGGGTGACTAGCTGGAAGTGAGAACAAAGCAAATGTTTAAGAAACCGTGTATCTCCTTTACTAGCCGAAGTTTACGTGGGAAGGTCTTAGGTACCAGAAGGCTCTCTTCTTTGCATGAAATAAAGCAAGTGTTGTTATAGTGTGCATTTTTGCATTTTTTAAAAATTTCTTTGGCTTTGCCAGTGGATTTTGATATGTGGTGTTTTTTTGTTTTTTTTAAATAAGGAATTCAATTTTTGGCATTTGCTTTTGTCTATCAACAGTTCTGAAAAGTTGTCAGTTTTGTTTTGCTATCGATACTGCCATTTTGGAGTGATCATGTGTGACGATGCAGATTCCGCTCCATGCTCCCATCTTCCTTCTGGGAGCCCTTGAACCCAACACTGTTGATAATGTCACCGATGAGCTAGGCAGTGAGGCACAACAATGAAGCAAGGGGATGTTGCAAAAAGTGCAAAGTGCTTTTATTAAAACAGCAACAACAAAACAGTGTTCAAATAAATAAGTGCAGTGCTTTATAAATCGTCAAATAAATAATCCAATAAAAACAAGTGAATCGATGGAGGTTAAAATACGATATAAAAAAAACAAAGTTAAAACAATGGCTGGAAGCCATCCATTTAAAAACAAAGCCCGGTGCCTTTCTACTGGTGACTCTCCTGCTTCTCCCGTCCAGGCTATGCACCAGTGGAGCCACCCTACCTGCAGCTGACCTTCTTTCTGCCTTGTACTGCTGGTCTGTTCGCCTTTCCGACCCCTGGCTCCGTTGGGCATCATCAGACCAAGACTTGGGCTCCCCAGTTGCCAGGGCGCTCATGCTGAGGCTTTCACTTCCCAAGTCCCCACTCCCGCTGCCTTCTTGGCCTTATGTGGCGAGCCATCTTCCTTCCGGTCACTCCCGCTCCTCACTAACGCTTAGCGGGAGCGACCACTACTGAGTGCTCCCGGGGTGCCGGCCAAATACCCCACGAGGGCTCACTGTCCAGCTGCCTTTCTATCTCCACAGAGAGCACATTCGCTCGCTCACACACCGGCTTTCTCCTCTCTGCTTCCTGCCTTATTCTTCTCCTATAACCTCCGTTCATTCTCCTTTCCACTAGCAGCCTCGGCCTTCTATTATTTATCACTGGGACGTGGATCGGGTGTGGCAATCAGCAGCTCCTGGCATCAATTAGGCCTTGTTCACACGGGCGTTAAAATCGAGCTTTTTTTTGCGTTCGTAGCGTCCGATGAGCACGGATCAAGCGCCGAGTGTTTGCTACACGTAGGAATCAATGAGAGTGTTCAACAGGGGCTATGGTGACGTGCATTTATAAGGCATCAAAAAAACGTTGCATGCAGCTTTTTCTTGGCGTTCAAAACCCAACGAACGCAAGGAAACCGCTTCTAGTTCGTTTTCTGCGCATTGATTTTACTCTTCGGAGGACCGGATATTTTTATGTTTTCATGTACAACATATATATTTTCATATTGCTTATTTTATTTTATTGTCTCATGTATTTTGTAAACCATGAACCTATTAATTTATGTTCTAATATAATATTTGATAATGATTATGTAGGGGGGGCAATCTATGGCGGGGAGGGGCATTTCAGTGTATAACACCGGTGTAAGCGCACACTCGACTACTGATTCCTTACCTCAAAGTGACAAGTAGTCTCTCTTCGGGGCTAACACCAAGTCGCATATTGGTTGATCGGCGTGCAATGTGGCATTGCACCAGCTGCAGCAGACAATCAAAAGTGGAAACCGACATCCGACAGTAATTAAAAACTTGCGGAAATTTTCGCATTTCTTCATAAAGCACAAAAAAACTTCCTTTAACCCGACGACGTGCAGTCAGAGGATGAACCCAGTAGCGGCGGCGATTTTTTCTCTCCCTACGTCGCCGTATTAGGAGTATTTTTAAAACAAGAAGATTAATATCTAACATAGCAAAATGGTCCATATTGAAAGGAGGCACCTCAAATAAAACGACAAGGGCTTTCATATCCAGTTCCCGACACTGCCTCCACAGGTTAACACACACACTACAATTTGGGCTGCAGGCTGGCGTTAGACAGAGACAAACGAACGCCGGTCTAGAAGTCAATCGATCGCCACTACAAAATGCAACATAAACGTCTAGGATGTTCAGAGCAAGTTCGTTTATCCAAAAACTTAACGCCCGTGTGAACAAGGCCTTATGGATGCAGACGACTCCTCACCTGTGCACTTAAGTGAGATTTGCCCAAATTCACGAATTCACCCAGGAACCTGCTCCAGCCACACTACCACATCCCCTCTCTAAGCCGCGGGTGCGGTGACTATTTATTTAAAAAGTGGCCTTTTTGACTTGAGCTGTGGACCCGCTAAACCACATCATGTCGGCTATTGTGTGTTCCGTTTTGTGTGTTGCACTTACCCCATTTTTTAAACCCATTGTGTGCCCTACCTACCTAGAAGTGTCTCTGTCTCTTTCTCCCTCTCTTTCTCTGAATTCCTCTTCTCAAGATTTCTTCCATTTATTTTTTCCTGCAAGGTTTTTCTGAGTGTTTGTTCTTGTCTGGGTTGGAGGGCTGTCAAAAAACCGGGCCTGTTAAAGCCTATCGAGGCATGCCTTGTGTGATTTTTGGGCAATCCAAGAACTTAATTATTGTGGTTGTTTTGTCGAAGATAAAGCAAGTTAAAATTAAAGGAAACATTTTAACAATAATCTTTTCCTTGATTTTGTGTTTTAACCATATTTTCTCACAAACTAAGTAATGGACACTGAGCGGTTTATAATGCCATAGCATGATTTTAAAATCTATTTTCAGGAACCCCCTAAAATGTTGATTTTAAGTCTTTCAGAAGGTTCACTTAGTGAGTTTTGGAGCCCTCGTAATCCCAACTGTGTTTCGCACTGTGCTCTGAACCCCAATATCTATTTAAAAGACCAGTGAGCCTTGGCATCCCTGACCTCCCATTTTAAGTTCCACAGAACGGAGCACAGTGCTTCACCCAAACCACATGGCAACACTGTGCTGCCAACAGGCAGTCTGAAGAGATTCTCTCAGAATTTCCAAACATTGGGACTTGGAGAGGCTTTACTATCTCTTGTGGGGATCCTTCTTTCCCAGGATGCATTTGGCCAGGCCTACAACTTGTCTTGTTTATTAATTAAGGTCCCATTCATTCCTGGCATCTGTTTGACACCCTTGTCAAAATATATTTAACTCTCCCAAGTAAGACGTTGACATTTGAAACTGACATGATGCTCCCTCTTGAGGCTGACCAATTTGATCTGCATCATGAGCTTTTGTGCTGCCATCAAATGACTGGTAGTGTAGTGTAAAGACCTGTTACTTTTGAACACATCCAGCACGATTTACTGTTTACTTTTCTTGATTTTTTTGAACTGCATTTATGAGTTAGACTAGGAGCTTTAGGTTTATAAATTGAATGAGATTTTTTTTTTAATTCTGGGAAATTAATAATCTGTTTCAGGATAACTCAAATTCCTCCTGTCTAAACCAGACAGAGCACTGGGTGGGAGTAACGTCTGTATTTTATCATTTTGTTTATGAAGAAATCTGAAACTTTGCAAAAGTATAAATTAAACACAAATGGCCAAGGCAGTAGGTCTGTATAAAAATGCGTTGGCATCATCCTGAGTAAAAACACAAGTCTATGGTGTGTAAACAAGCAAGGTGAGCATGAGTGTGAGGGGCTCAGACTTGGGGTCCCTGTCAAGTGGGCAGTACATATGAGGACAATGAGTAAGGTTGTTTGTATATTAGTTAAACTGGTTGAAGGAATGTTTTGCTTTTAAACAATAAAAGTGTTGTGATATGATTGGGTTATGGCTTTACATTTCTTTTTTGTGCTTGTAGTAGTTTTTTTCTTATCTTGGGAAGCTTTCCATTTTCAGTTATATCATCATTTATTGCATTCTTTTTGTTATTTTCTCTTAACACATCCTTTAATTCTTTGCTTCTACTTTTCCCGAGATGCCATTTTGAAACTCTCAGCTGTTTTGAGTTCCTGTAGTTAAGATGTTGGTGCTGTCAGCTACATTTGGACTCCCAGAAGTCGCAGTACGTGTCATCATCAGTGTGACTTAGTTGAACTAGCAGCGCACTGTGAACACATCCGAGATTATGGATTATTTAACAAAGCCTTTTCATATGTGCTTTGTGATTTAGTGTTCTGGTACTTAATCTTTAGCTGCTGACTTCAAACAACAATTTAGGTTTTAATGTTCATCTGCTTTTTGCAGATGATGTTGTCCTGTTTGCTTCATCAGGCCGTGATCTTCAGCTCTCTCTGGATCGGTTCGCAGCTGAGTGTGAAGCAGCTGGGATGAGAATCAGCATCTCCAAATACGAGAGCATGGTCCTCAGCCGGAAAAGGATGGTGTGCCCTCTCAGGGTTGGGGGAGAGATCCTGCCCCAAGTGGAGGAGTTCAGGTATCTCGGGGTCTTGTTCACGAGTGAGGGAAGAATGGAACGTGAGATCGACAGGCGGATCTGTGCGGCATCCGCAGTGATGCGGGCTCTGCATCGGTCTGTCGTGGTGACAAAAGAGCTGAGCCGTAAGACAAAGCTCTCAATTTACTAGTCAATCTACGTTCCTACCCTCACCTATGGTCATTAGCTATGGGTAGTGACCGAAAGAACGAGATCGCGAATACAAGCGGCTGAAATGAGTTTCCTCCGCAGGGTGTCTGGGCTCTCCCTTAAAGATAAGGTGAGAAGCTCAGTTATCCGGGAGGGGCTCAGAGTAGAGCCGCTGCTCCTCCGCACCGAGAGGAGTCAGATGAGGTGGCTCAGGCATCTGATCAGGATGCTTCCTGGACGCCTCCCTGGTGAGGTGTTCCGGGCATGTCTAACCGGGAGGAGGCCCCGGGGAAGACCCAGGACACGCTGGAGGGACTCTGTCTCCCGGCTGGCCTGGGAACGCCTTGGGATTCTCCCGGAAGAGCTGGAAGAAGTGGCCGGGGAGAGGGAAGTCTGGGCCTCTCTGCTTAAGCTGCTGCCCCCGCGACCCAACCTCGGATAAGCGGAAGAGGATGGATGGATGGATGGATGTTCGCACACTGGCATTTCAATTTATTTCTTTCTTGTTTTTGACTCTGGGTCCATTTCACAACTATGTATCACCTCTCATTCTCTTATTCTTTAAATTTGCTATGTTTTCCTTATACCACAAAACAAAAAGGATTTAGAACGTGACAAAAGGTAACTTTCAAATTCAGGCTTTCAACAATTGTGACATTATAAAGAAACTCATCATCATATTTACCATAAATACCTGCGCTTGAAAGAGTATCACAGTGTAACTCAGGACACCCATTAACTGTTTGAAAATAGAAACATTCACCTGGTGAACATGTTGGAATAGTCCGATCTGTATGCTATCCCAACATTTATGTTCTACGAAACCAAAATGCACATTTTAAATACAGTACTCTCATATATTGGGCCAGCAGCCACACCACATGCACTTCATGCCAAGTAATGTACCTGCAGCTAAGCCTGTTAAGGCCCAGCCAGTACGTGGATGGCAGACCATCTAGGACAAGTTTGGTTTGCTACTGGAAGAAACGTTGGTGAGGCCAACTAGGGGCTCTCACCCGTGGTCTGAGTGTGGATGCCAATGTCCTGTGTGGTGATGGGGACACTGTGCTGCAAAAATGGCGCTGTCCTTCAGATGAGATGTAGAACTGAGATCCTGACTCTCTATGGTCATGGATAATCTCCTTTAAAAGAGTAGAGTGTACACCGATGTTCAGGCTATATTGCTCATCAGGGCTTGATCATTCTGGACTCCTAATCATCTTCCATTTCTAATAGGCTAACTACTTCTTTCACCCCTTCACTACTTTATAATTAATTTGTGGTGCAAAAATGCACACTGGTGGTGGCTGAAAGGGCTCCACCCTCACTATGTAAAGCACTTTGAGTGTCTTGAATAGTTCTATATTAATGCAATGTCTTCTTCTTCTTCAAACCTGTTTAAACCAAATCAGTGCTGCAGGAGGTCAGAACCTATCCTGGCAGGCTGTTAACAAATCTGGATGGTGTAGTGCAGGGTCCACTTGTCCACACAGCCACATGTGGGCAAATCAGAATTTCCAGTTCATGTAACCTGCACAACTTTGGGGTTGTGGGAAGAAAACTGAAGAACGCTGGATAACAAGCAGCTCAATCTACAGTGCCAGCATGTTGCACAAATATTATATTATGGACATAGAAATCAATATGAATAATAAAGTAGCATACTTTGCACATTTTATCAGGCGTTCCTTCCATTTTTCTAACCCACCTTTTTTCCCCATATATATCTTAAATGTTAACATGTTTGTTTCGGAATCTGTGTTCTGTTCTATTCCTATTTTCAAATCAACTGTTTGACTACTTGGGCAGCATGATGATTAAACCTGCTGAAACACAGCTTACATCCAGATATAAATTAAATCTACTATATTCTAAGCCTAAAAGTGCAACCATTTTATGTGATGTTTTTATGTCATGTTTTTGTTACGCTTTAAATCTGGCTTATTTTAAAACCTACATATATTATATGTTTGGTATCATTCTTTTCAGAATTTATCGAACTTTAATGTGATGATGTTAGATTTTCAGATTCTGTTTTTAAAGTATAAACTAAAAAATATCAAGACGTCACGTCCCGCGAGACAAGACTTTGTGCCAAGAAATTTAACCCGGGGCCGGAAATAAAAGATAAAGAGTAGGACAGCTGCTGTACAGGCTTTTAAATGTTCAAAGCACCGTGCAAGATGCAGATCATGCGGCACGGCAGTAAGCCAGCAAGCAGCTGATCGGGCAAAGAGGAGGTAAAAAAAACTGTATTTGTTTCCTATTGTATCACCGTTTAAGAGGTGGGTCTTGGAGGAGCGACTGCATCTCCTTGGGGTATGTGGAGCCCCCATCTTCACAACGCGAGCGGCAGAGACGTGAAGTGGCTGCCGCATAGCGCAGGCCGGGGGGTTGGCGAGTGAAGTGAGCAGGGGGCGAACCCCCTAGTCTATAATTTTGTACTTGTTTAAAATTAAAAACCTTACAGAAATACCAAAACAAAAATAATATCAAATTGAAGAATTACTGAACCAACAGAATATTCTAAAGAATGAGTACAATTTACTGAAATTCACATATATGGATAACCAATGTATTAAATCAGTACAATGTAAAAAAAATACATTGCAAATTAAAAGGATACGTTTGGTATTTTTCAAGTCAAAGTTATTTCTTCACAAACGTGCTAAGTATTCATTGCTTTTATAATCACTTTCTATAAATTAAAAATAAATAACTTGGCTGCACTAGCACTTTCCATTGCAGTTTATGGGGCACAGAGGAGAAGCTTAAAAACTTACCAAATACGTCAATTTTTCAAGCCAAGACAGTTATTGTGTATTGCTGTGCTTCTTGTGATTATGCACACAGTGTAAATAGTTTATACACGTCATTTCTGAACAGAACCAACACCAATATTACAAGATTGAGCCATTTTAAAAGAAGACCAGCCATATGCGATAGCTCAGCACTTAGTCTTCAAGCACAACTCCCGTCTCCACCATGTCTTGGTTTCCTCCCGACGGACCAAATCACAGTAAACGTTTTGTGCCACGTGGTTTGGTTTGTTTTGATTTACTTCTGTATTTAAGTGAGAATTCGCACAAGTGAATAGAAGTCGTATCCTTACTATGAGAAAAAAAGCACCAGAAACCTGCAATAATGTGATTATTTCCTTTTGTTGTTACAAAGACGTGTCAGTAACATGGAAGGTATGGATCAGTACTCATTAGCTGTCTTGGCTTAAAAAATGAATCCATTTGGGAAGTTTTTAAGCTTTTCCTCTGTGGCCAGTACTCTCCACTGTAAAGCGCTAGATCAGGCAAGATGTTTTTTTTTTTTTAATTTATAGAAAGCACTTAATTTTAGTCACAAAAATCTGTAACAATAAAGTCCTAAATTTATATTTAGTTTTACCAAATATTTACATTGGTGTGGAATTCATAATAATACCTTCCTGTTGGAATGCACTTCTTTTCTCATGCATCTTGTTAAATGTTGAATGTTTGCTAATATGTGGCGGTGTGGGTCCAGCTCCATACTCCTCTTCTCGTTTGGGAGCCTCTTGACCCCAAGGCGATTGTCATGACTGGGATGAGCTGTACAAATGAGGACACCACATGAAGCAAGAGGAAGGTGCAAAAGTGTTCAGTGCTTTTATTAAAAAACTTCCAAATAATGCTCAAAAGGTGCAGTGCTTCAAAAAGTGTTCAATAAATAATCCCATAAAAAAATAAGTGGAGGTTAAAAACTAATGAAATAAATATTCCTTTAAAATCGAGGTTAAAAACCAGAGGGCAGGAAACTGTCCTTGAAACTCTGAGTCCCGCTGCAGTCTTTTAAAACCTGGGGTCCCCAACTCGGGACCTAGTGGGCCACAGTGGCTGCAGCTTTTCTTTCTAAACCTTTTTCTAATTAGTGACCTGTTTTTGCTGCTAATGAACTTTTTTGAATTAATTTTAATTGACTTGTTTTTTTAAGATTTGTTCCCCTGAATTTCTTCATCTTTCCTCTGAATTGCTTCATTTCTTTCCTTAAATGGCACCCAAACAGAAATGAACTGTGAAGTGAGTGAGCCAAGAGAAGACCAACTAAGTCAGGACCTCAAACTCCAACCAATTTCTACCCAACCAGTTGCTTAATTAGGCGCCAATTCTTGTTGTTAATTAAAATCGTTCTTGAATTCCATGGCTTGTTGCTGTTCTCATTGTGCATTAGCATACATTTCTGAAATTGTTGATTTTCTCTTTTCTAAGAGTCCCGTTAAAATGTTTTGTGGACCTGAGCAGATCAACATTCCCAAGACCTCATATTTTTTATCATGGACACAGTTTGCTGGGCCTGTTTTGGCTCATTTTGTATCTCATTATTGTTTGGCTGCTAATTAAGGAAAAAGAAACAATATAGGGGTCTGAGTCTTCAAGAGCAAGTCAATTAAAATTATTTCAAAAGAAGTTCATTAGGAGCAAAAACAGGTCACTAATTAAGAAAAGGGTTGGAATGAAAACCTGCAGCCACTGGGACCCTCTAGGACCAGAGTTGGGGACCCCTGCCTTAGCTTAACCCCAATCGGGTCCTTGCAGCCAAGGAGGTGCTAATCCGGCAGTTCAGCCCACCCTCCACGTTGCTCCTCGGCTATGGCCCCCTTCTAGCCCTCTCTGGCTCCAAGCAGGGCAACTCATCGAGCAACTGATTTCTGCTGCCAGGCTTGTGTCCCTGTGGTTCATGGCACCACCCGCAGAATCCCCCTCCCAGCCTCTACTTCCCCTGTACCCACACTGCCTCTCTGCAGCGAGTCTCTAGAACTGAGCCGGATTGTACCCACTCCAGCTACCCAGGTCATCAGCCCACAAGTGTTATTCATGTGCTCTGAGGGACTTCCTCCCAGCTCTCTGCCTTCTCCTCATTTTGGTGCGCTCACTTGCACCGGATCTCCACCTCCTTTCTTTTCTTCCCTCTTAATCTGCCCTTTTTAATCTCGATCCCCCCTTTTTTTCTTCTCCCTCACACTCGCACTTCCCCTTTTAAATTGGGGAAGCGGCACAGCTGTGATGATTAGTAGCTCCTGGCACCAATTAGGGTCACAGATGAACCTACACTTGTGCCCTTAGTGTTCAACTGCCCGCTCCCGCATCACACTAGGGAACTGCTCTCGCCATGCTACCATGCCCCCTCCTACCAAGGCGCGAGTGTGGCGATTATTTAAAATGGCAAACAGACGCGGACTTTACCACATAATACCGTAGTTTTTTTACATCCGCTAATGATTGATCAATGATGATGAATTTCTAGTAGAATCAAAGGTTCAAGCTTTAGTCCTCCTGTTAGTTTTTCTGTTTATATTACCTCCTTGCTTTTTTCCACTTTTTCCTCTCTTTTATTTTCGCGTAGTCTTTTGTGCTCTCATGTCCTTTAGAATTTGATGGAATAGGAAGTCCTGATTTCATTCTGGAATCAAGCCCCCTCCATGTGAACGATATGTGAAATTATGGATTTCCTACATGGTGTGCAACTTTCCTACCACAGTCCAAAGATACAATATGTTAGATTGTCTGTAAGTGTTGCCCTTGCATGAAGTGTGTAAACCATGTGCTCAAGTGGTGTCACTGTTAGAATTTGTGTTCACATTTTGTATTTTTTATTATTACATTATAAACAATCTGCAGTGCACTCCATAATGTTTGGGACGAAGACACATTTTTCTTTGGTTTAGCCCTCTGCTCTACTGTTTAAAGTAACAAATCAAACCATTCAGACATGATTTAAGTCCACATTACACAATTTTAACTTAAGGGTATTTGCATAAATTTCAGTCACACCATTTAATAATGACAACACTTTTTCTACATGGTCTGCCCATTTCAGAGTACCATACCGTTTGGGACAAATGGAGTCATAGTTGTTTGTGATTACTCAGGTGTGTGTCAGTGCTTCATTAGTGCAGACATAAGATAACTAGGCTACCCTTTGGAGTCTGTAGTTGCCATTGTTCAACATGAGGACAGGAGATGTGCCAATGAAAACCAAATATAAAACCATTAGAGACATCGGTAAAATCTTAGGATTAACTTAGGCCAACTGTCTGGAATATCATTAAGAAGAAAGTATGCACTGGTGAGCTCAGTAATCGCAAAGGGAATCGTGGGCAAAGGAAAACCTCCGCTGCCAATAACAGAAAAATACTCACTATGGTAAAAAAAAAAAAAATCCAAAAAGCTCCAAACCCCTGTCTAACAGATCAGGGAGATCAGAAACAGCCTTCAGGAGGCAGATGTGCATGTGTTAGAGACTACTATCTGTGATACACTTCATGACCATAAATATAGAGACCACACTGCAAGCTGCAGACCACTAGTTAGCCACAAAAGCAGGATTTTCAGATTACAGTTTGTGAAAACGAGACAAAGATGAACCTGTAGCAGAGCAATGACAAGAGCAAAGTGTGGAGATGAAAAGAAACTGCCCGAAATCCAAAGCATATCAGCACCTCTGCTAAACACGGTGGTGGGGATGTTACGGCACTTTGAAATTACTTGTTTTTTTTTGTTCAGCATTTCCTGACTCACTAGTACAAGAAAATCCCCATATATAATATACCATTTGGCTTGTCTTGCTGTCTAGTTATGTAAGGCATTGAGTTTTTTGGGCTCCCCCCTTTTTGACCTCTAGATCCAAAAAAATACTAATTTTAGGCCATTTGTGAACATATTTTATGCAGGAAATTATACCCTTATGATAAAACTAAACCAATAGATGTTTCCAGCAAAAATGCAAAAGACGTGAAGTTGTTCATGCCAAATCAACTGACCCCAGGAGTTCACTCCCTAACGTGATATGAGGGGTCAAACTTAATCCATTTCACAACACTTTGGAAAAAAAATGGGCATCAGTAAGCACGTGGAGTGTCATTTTATGTTTTTTTTAATCAGCTTGTCATAGATATTATAATATTTTCGATATTTGATTCTTTACAGGTGGTCCTAGCCCTCTAGGAGCCACTCCCAGAAGGTTAAAAATGACAAATTAAAAAAGAAAATACATATGGGATATTGTTTACAATTATTTCAAGGTCATTGATTATGAATGTGATTTGATTTTTGATCCTTTACTAGGGTCTAACCCACCATGGGTGAAAAATGACAAATTTCTATTACAATTGAAACTATCCATCCATTATCCAACCCACTATATCCTAACTACATGGTCAATCCCAGCCAACACAGGGTGCAAGGCAGGAAACAAACCCCGGGCAGGGCGCCAGCCCATCGCAGGGCGCACACACACACCAAGCACACACTAGGGACAATTTAGATACGCCATTGCATCTAACCAGCATGTCTTTGGACTGTGGGAGGAAACCCACGCAGGCACGAGGTGAACATGCAAACCCCACAGCAGGGAGCACCCAATTGAAACTCTTTAGACTTTAAATATTTAAATTGATGCACACTTTTTAATATTTCAAATATCTGACGCAACTCTTCTTGTTTAATATGTGCTTCTACCTCATGAAGTAAGTCATTCCATTATTCCTTCGAACACCTCGAATTAGGCTGGCATACACTAATGCATATGTTTTTCTGATTCAGATTTAGCTTACACATAATAATTCTGTTGTTTTTATATATAAATGGTCTCATGCATTTTCATCTCATGAGAGCTGATACAGTTCAAATGAAATCTGATACACAAGCAATTCTCCTGAGGCTTTTATCTGCACAAAAGGAAGTTCAAATCAATTGGGACATCTTAATGTGACAAATCTCTAAGTCCGAGTAAATGGCTGAAAAATCCAAAGTATGGCTGTCCTTACCACAGAATCATGTCAATATTTATCTTGCCAGTTTATCTTTCTGTTCTTCCTGCGTTTGATGTCTTGTGAAGATATTCTGCAATACACCAATTTCAATCCCTAGTCTCTGCTAACTGTATGACGTGTTTTTGCAAATCCAAATCTATGTCTTCTTCACTTCCAACTTGGGCATTGATACGTAGCTTTGACACTAATTGTTCCCAGTAGGAGATAAATATCAGGGTAACTAGTGTAAACGTGTCATTACTGAGTGCGACCACCATGGAGTGACCCAGACTCCAGACACAAGTGCACAACCACGGGTTCAAATAAAAACTCATTTTTTGTACAAAGTTACCTTTTACAGGTTCTTCTTCCAAAAGCACAACCACAGATCCAGTCACCGTTCCAATATCTTCTTTCACTCTCCCCCAGGCAAGCCTTGTCCTCCACCTCCCGACTCCAACTAGCCTGTGTGAGGTAGATGAGCTCAGTTTATGATAGACCCTGAAGTACTTCCGGTGCCATGGCACTGCATGGCAGATTGGCAGATGATCCACAAAAGAGGACGGCCTTTTCCCAGCAGATCCTCTTGGTGGCACTCAAGGGCCCCAGAAGGCTGCTTTTTTGAGCTACAAGTCCAATGAAACCACGAAGGCGTCCAAACTGGGGCTGTGCCAGAGAAGCACTCCCACCTATCATGCTGGGGAAACAATCCATCTCTGATACACACTCTCCCCAAGACCACCCATTATTCTGTTTTCCAGACTGGGATGAGAACTGAGAACCATTACAGCTGGGCTGCACCTCCATCCCTGTAGTCTGTCCCTGATGGCCTCCCAGTTGCGTACTGCACTCCATCCATCCCAGTTGGGATGCCATTCCATCTGTTACGCCAGTCACATGAGATATAGAATCCCTTATTCTTTTTTTAATTCTATTTAATCACATTGTGATCCCAAAGAGGCAACTCACCTTCAGTGTCCTGCTATGAGCAAAACAACATTTTTACTACAAGTTTACCCAACTCGCCTTTACTGTCATTTCTTTTTGTAACCTAACTTGCTAAAAATGTCATGTGGACTCAATATTATATTTTGGAATCTGAGAATATTTCCCTTTGATTTCATAGTGCATAAGTTTCCCAATATAGTCTTACTTTTTATTTGCCTCTGTCTTGGTGTGTTGCTTTGAGAATGAAAATGTTAAATCAACACACACCCCTAAATTCTTTTTGGAGTCTTTGCTATGTGTCAGGGTCATCCTTCATTTCTTTATAATTAATATTACTTTTACCGTCATATAGCAGCTTGCACTTCCCTGCACTAAATTGTGCTTTCCAACTGTGTGTGCAGTTTGTCAGATTATGTGACCTTTTGAATAATTTATTGCTGCTTCCTTGTCGTTGACAATTCCTTCAGTTTTAATGTCATCTGCATATTTTACTTACTATAGCTAAATCAATGTCATTAACCTGAATAACACAGACCCCCTTGGAGAACCCCAGCAATGGCCTCACTCAGGGCTGTTGCCTTTTGGGACCCCGTACTGTTTACCTATATTATGAATGGAGTGTAGAATCGCCATCTCCTCTGTGTGGCCCCCACCAATCACAGGGTCCTAAGAATTTGCTTAACCTGTCAGGAAAAGAACCCTGGTCTCACTCCATGAGCAGTAATCTCCTCTCCTCTGTGCCCTTTCTCTCCTGATTATTACACCATTGTCCATCTCATTAAGGAAACAACAACAATTACCCAGAACCGCAGAGTATATTTAAAACAAGTATCATTCATTCATTCATTTTCTACTACTCATCCAAAACCGGGTCACAGGGGCAATAGTCTTAGCAGTGAGGCCCAAACATCCTTTTCCCCAGCCGCAGTTGCCAGCTTTTATGCTGGGGTCTCCTCCCAGCTGATGCACCCATAAAACCTCTACAGGGAGTCATCTGGGAGGCATCCATATCAGATGCTTGAACCACCTCAATTGGCTCCTCTTGATTTGGAGGGTCAGCTGCTCAACTCCAAGCCTCTCCCAGATGTCTGTGCTTCTCACCCATCTCTAAGGGAGAGTCTGTCCACTCTGTGGAGAAAGCTCATTCTTCATTATCCAAACCTCATGACCATAGATGAGGCAGAGACGTACATCGACTGGTAAATTGAGAGCTTTGCCTTCTGGCTTGGCTCAGCTCCTTCTTCACCACTACAGATCGGTATAGCGACCAGAATATACTTTTAAAATAAGTCATTGAGGAGATAATACATTTGAGCTGTACAACTTCCTATATTGAGCCCTCAGTCTTCTCATTGTGTTTGCAGTCATAACAATGCAAGCTGTTATTTCAAATATACTAATTTAAACATCTGAAGCTCGATATTTACAGGAAACTGAATCTTAAAAAGTATCCAATCAAACATCCAATCAAATCTTCTCTAGCCAATATGTTTCGGAATTTGCTTTCCTTCTTCAGGGCCAGGTAGACAAATGTCATTTGAAGACAAAAAATCATGTACAACCTTGTTGACACTATTATAGAACGATGTACAGGGCCACAGGGGTTGAATTATGAGCAAAGATTAAAAGAGCTGAGCCTATACAGTTTAAGCAAAAGAAGATTAAGAGGTGACATGATTGAAGTGTTTAAAATTATGAAGGGAATCAGTACAGTGGATCAGGACTGCTATTTTAAAATGAATTCATCAAGAATACGTGGACAGTGTTAGATACTTGTTAAGGGTAAAGGTCACACAAACATTAGGAGGTTTTTCTTTACACAAAGAACGATAGACACTTGGAATAAGCTACCAAGTAGTCTGGTAGACAGTAAGACTCCAGTAATCTCAGTATCAAGAAATGAATACACCATGGACATCCTCCATGCATCTCCATTCCTACACTGCCTATATGAGTTATGGCTTGTGTGCCATTTATTCCCTGCTACTTTAATCTCTCCTGCTTACATTAACCAATTTAGATCAATTGAATACTTTAATGGCATTTGAGGCACTTAAAACCAATTCATGTCATAATGTCACCATTTAAACCATTACAAATATGTTTTTTAGTTTCCTGTTTTACATATACTCTCCTGATTATTAGCCAAAAAGCAGTCCAGATTCATAAGTTGGTGCTGATGGCAATGACTTCTAGCTTTGGAATTAGTTGATACTATGGGGGTGGCAAGGTGGCGCAGTGGTAATGCTGCTGCCTCGCAGTAAGGAGACCTGGGTTCGCTTCCCGGGTCCTCCCTGCATGGAGCTTGCATGTTCTCCCCGAGTCTGTGTGGGTTTCCTCCCACAGTCCAAAGACATGCAGGTTAGGTGGATTGGTGATTCTAAATTGTCCCTACTGTGTGCTTGGTGTGTGTGGTCGTGCACCCCGGGATTTATTCCTGCCTTGTGCCCTGTGTTGGCTGGGATTGGCTCCTGCAGACCCCCATGCCCTGTGTTAGGATAAAGCGGGTTGGACAATGACTGACTGACTTAATAACAAAGGATTCTGGAAAGTTCAACTAAAATAATGATTGCCTTTTTAAACATTCTCCTCTTACAAACTCATGCTTGCTTTCATTTACAATATTGTTTTATGCAAGTGGTTTTCTAGATCATGTCCGACATATAATTTCCTTATATTATACAAGGCAGAGGTAAAATTTATTGATTGAAAGTGGTGGTGGTTCTGTGGCTAAAGGAGTTGGGCTGGTAAACTTTAGCAAGGCCCTTAACCTGCCATTGCTCCAGGGCCACTGTACAAATAGCTGACCCTACACACTGACCCCAAAACTCTCTGGAGAGTAAGTTGGAGTATGTGAAAAATGGCAAACTCCTAATACAAGAAATTGTATATGGCGATAAAAAATCAGTAAGTACTCCATTGTAGTACATTAAAGTTGGCTTGGTGCTGTTAGTTCTCAGCACACGTAAACTAAGTGAAGCACATCTGTTTCTTCAGTTTAAACTGCCGTAGATGCATTTTTCCAGTTTCAGCTTGCTTCATAGAAAGATTGAGGCAATGAGTATGACACATATTACTCTACAGTCCAAGTATCTTCGTTGTAAAAGTTTTAGTAAAATTCAAAGCAAAACAGTTCCCACAAAAATAGAGGGAAAAATCGATAATACACAAAAAAGAAAAAAATCCTCTATAAGATAATTCTGTTTAAGGCTTACATATCTTTTTACGTTTCTCTGTACGCTCTCTTGTATGTTCTCTACATGTACATACACTACTTGTGGTCATAGGCCAGAGAACTGTATGCCATTGTATCCTTCTGTTTGCAAGCAAATCTAACAGTTCATGTTTCTGCCTAACTAACAGAATGACTGAAATTCTATTATCACACTAATTGAACATGCGGACCTACAGTCCTGAAATAAAAGGGAATGGAAAAGGATGAAATCCACCAACATAAGTGGCTTATCAATTCTGAACATGTACTGCCATGTACTGGGGGATTATGAACATCATGGCACAGACAAGGAGCTTTTGACATGGCATATGTGTTCCTCCGGTCCTCAAATAAAGGGGAATGGAAAATGTAGGCCGAGCTGAAGCATAGAAAGTGTTAGCATCAGTGAAATTGTGAAGTGTTCAAAAGAAATGAGGAAATATGCCAGTATTTTCTGGTCTGGAAAGCGTCTAAGCTCTTTGTCAGAGTATGCAATGTAAAGATTGGTGTAGGCAGGAGATTGGCTGTATGTCCTGGGAGACAACTGAGTGAGTTTGACGGAGTCTTCGTCTGTATTGGGTGGAGAGCCTGGCATGTCAGTGGGCCAGAGTGTTTGCCCGGTGTTCACTGGGTCTATTTATTTAGGAATATTGGTCTGTCTTTGCTGTTTTTTTGTGAATAAAAAGTGGTCAGGACATTGTTAAGGTTTTGGAGTGTCAGACTCATGTGAGTATGGACCATGGAAAGCATCTACAGTGGAGGCCTGAAGGTGGGGGTAATAATAGTGAAAGAAATTGCAGCATACTCTATATTAAAGAACATTATCAATAGCGTATTTGTTAATGTTATTTCAATGATGATGCTGTTTAGACTTTGTGGGTGCTGGTCAAATCGTCCAATGCAGTGCCTGATGGGAATTACTTTGCTACAAGTTTGCTAATAAGATGAATATATTGGGAGTGAGGAGAGGGGTTTATATACATTAATCTGTTATCTTCCTGGATCATTGGTACAAATTTGATTGATTGAGAAACAGTATAGTTTGGAGATTCTTTTTGCAAAGGTGAAATTTCAAGCTTTCTTACAGAGTTAATTTCACTGTAATTGCTGGCACATCATTATAGGCTAAAAATAGCTCAACCTGGACCCAGGTGGTCCCCCCTTTCCAAGGTCTGTGCATGTGAATGATGAAGAGAATCATCAGGCCTGTGTTACCAAGGTCCCCATCAGCACATCTCAGCGCATTACTTTTCCTATGTGGAGTGAGCACATATCAGAGGAGGTGGTGCATGCACCTTTCATGAAAGACAGCACTTCCAGTCTCTCCACTGAGATGATTGCAATAGTGTTCTGTTGCTGAGGTTGATTTCATGTCATTGGAGCACTTGGCTATGTTGTCAGGTATGTTGTACGTCAGCAGGGCACTTGGAGGAAGTGAAAGTCTTAACGCCATGAAATGGAAACTAATGTGATAACCGACAACACCTTCAAACTTTTAAACGCCATGCCAAAGAGGACATTTTTTAACAGTGCAGATTAAAGGAATACTCTGCCCAGAAATTATTTTTATGTGTTACTTACCTCATGTAGTTAATCTCATGTTTTTGTGGTGGTCATACAATGGGACGCAATGGTAGCCAACGCTGGACAACAGAAAGAAAATCTCATGTTACTCGTGTTACATAATCCACACATCAAGTCATCCAGTCTTATGATCACATTGGGAAAAACGCATGCATTTTTCTGTTAAAATATCTCTCTATTATAATAAAAACTAGACAAGACTTTTTACCCTGGGATGAGACATGACTTTTCAGAGAGATACTTTCATGTCCCACAAGACGAGACTTTGTGCCAAGAGTTTTAACCACTTCCAGGGCCGGAAATAAAAGACAAAGAGTAGATGACAAAAGTAGAACATCGTAAAGAATTCAAAAACTTTGGCATGATACACATACAGAGCAGGTTAGTGATAATGAAAGTACTTAGCCCAAACAAACGGAAATTATTAAGCGGCAAAACAATGGAACAGCGAAAAGAGATCGAATATATTGTTCACATTTTAACTTTAAGTCGGAGACTTATAGATCATCTTATTCGTGTTGCCATCAGGGAAAAGTAGTGTTTCTACACAATGAGGAGGTGTATCCGCGAGAATTAAAAGATTTGTTGTTTGGTGAAAGTGAAATCTGCATACGCGAGTGGCAGAGACGTGAAGTGGATGGCACGTAGCGCAGGCTGGGGGGGTTGACGAGCAAAGTGAGAAGGGGACAAAGCCCCCTAGTTGCTAAATAAATAACTCTGGAAGATGAAAGTAGTCCACAAACAGGAGGCTCCTTCACACGGGATCATGCTTTTGAATTGAAGACAGGAATGTTAACCAATGTATGAGGAGGAGAAGTGTTTCTCCGAAAAGTCTGACCAGAAACCCACTCATATTTCTTGCACAGTTTTGCCTACCAGATTGCTATTTTATTCTTCCAAAGAAAACCTGAGAATTTTCGACACCGTTCCAGAGGGGAGCCTTCCTCATTTATCTTCCATCTAACGTTTATAGGCTACTGGAGTGAGTCATGTGAATGACATACGCATCAGATCAGTGTTTATTTTCATATGGCCAAACCCAATATAGTGAACTTGTTGGACTCAGCCTTCACTGGACCTTTGGTTCTCTTGGATATTTAGGTCACTAAATTCCCATTTAGATCTTCCCATTGGCCAATGGGTTAGGTTGACTGTGACTGTCTCAGACTGTCAAGCTACCACCCTCCTGTTTTTAGCTTGCTCTCTTTATTTATGATGCTTCTTATGCAACTTCACTCTTTTGTGCCTGGAGTGGTGCTATCAAACAATAAATGAAATAGTCGGCATCATTGTTCATGGTGACCCAGTAACTAGTAACTTGCAGGAAGAAGTTTTCTTCTGTTTGTCTATCCATTGTCTGGACCCAAACAGTCAACATGTAGGGTGCAGCAGTTGTATACTAGTCCATTAATTTGGATACACAAATGTATCAGATTCATTCTCAATGAATTTTCAGTTAAAATGTTTGCCTTTGGAAAGTGGAAGGACACCCCTGACAGATAATGTGAAAGTCCACACTGTGAGTGATCTAGCAGAGAGCTAAACCTGCATCCCTAGAGCTGTAAAATAGCAGATTTGACCATCACGTCACCCTGATTAAATGCAGTTACCACCTTCAGCTTATACTTACACTTTAAAAATCCATGTCCCCTCTAGCCACTTGACTTTGAATTAAATGTGACCCTCTTTCTTCACACTTTTTCACTATTCTACAAGTCTTCATAACCATCAGCCTACACATTTTCAAACTGTTTCTGTTGGGGCAGAACCCGTGATCAGTCACAACAAGGCTCAAGCCAACCTGGATGGGACACCAGGGCATCACTGGGCACACACGCACACACACAACCACATGGCCAATTTGAAATGTCCAATCAGTATAATAACAACTTTGGGAAGAAATCCTACAGAGACACAGAGACAAACCCAGACTCTACAAAGACATTTGAACCGAGGGGCTTTGTGACAGCAATACCAACCACTGGGCCACCTTGCCATCCCTTCTTAACCATATTTGTGTAAAATGTGTGCAAACAAACCAAGTGGTATTGATATGACAGGATTTCATAGTTTGAAGAAACTCTAGTAATAAAATATTGTGTACACAGGGAAATACATTTGTAAGTCAAAAGTCAGAGCAAGCGTAGCTGTGTGACGTCACAGTGCCCAAGGCTATGAAGCTGTGACCCTAGATATAGGTGACTGATTTGACTCACCATCTTTAAGATGCACTTCTTACCATATATGGTGCTGTAGGTTCTCGTCAAAGACCAGCCTAGTAAGTTGCACTGTGCTGATGATGGACAGGGAGCTCTCCTAATTAAAGGGGTTTGCACTTTTGTTTCCTCCCACAATTCAAAGATGTGCAGGTCGGTTTGGCTGGCGACTCTAAATTGATTCTCAGCATCTTGGTGTGTGCGTTAGTGTGTCCTGGACCGCCGTCCCCCCAGGGTTTATTTCACCTTAGTGCTCAGGTCTCTATGACCACATAGTGGACCGTGAAGGTTCATAAAATGGGTTGAGGGATTGAAAAGTGTTTAGGTGCTCAGTTGAAATGAGAACTGATAAGAAACTGGATTGAGGCCAGAAATATTCTGAAAAATAGCTCTTTAATTTTTTTTTTCCATTTTCCATAATTTAACACAAAATGAATCCGCTACAGAAAGGCACAGTGGTTAGCATTCCCAGGCTCCACCATTTAATGTTTCTTGGCCTGGCCCAGACTGCTCGCTCTGTCTTCTCTAAACATCTTGCTTAGAAACACGAACCGATTGAAGATGTAGATTAAGCCACCTCATGGGAAAATAATTGCAGTGCAATTGTTGCCGGGACTGTGGAGACTTGCTTATGGAAACAATTAGAAGAGAACGTCATTTATGAGGCACAGCTGGAGCAAAGTTTTAAAAAAGGCAGCAACAGTTTTGTGTTCCCTTGTCCCTGTTCTTATTTTAGCTGAGCCGAAGTGTAAATTTGAAACAACGACAGAAAACTCCAATTTGCCACAATACTTGAGGTCTGCTTTTTGTCCCCACATGAAGAGCGAGACACTGTTTTATGACCATTAAAGGCTTTTCTTTCATTTGTCAGGGCTCTGTTTCTTACTCGATTTATTATTTCCACTTGGAATGCAGTAACATGTACTGGCATCCCATCCACATTTGGTTCCTGCTGTGTTCTTTGTGCTGCTGAGGGAGGCTGAGGCTCCTTGTGAGGCTGAAATGCAAAATATGGGATCAGAAGAATGAAGCATGGATATTGTAAACTGGCATGTGACGTATGTCTCTTAATCTACAATGAAAGGTGCTGTATAAAATAAAGAGTAATTTTGTGCACGGTCTGATCTTTTTAAATGTTTAATGAAATTCCCCAAGCAATATAGTAGAACGCATGGATGTTGAGTTACGTAAACACTACTTTTTAGAAAATATTCAGTAAATGTCAATCAAAAAATAAACAATCATAAAATGAAAGGGACTGGCACAATATATGATGTTGATTTTTTATGGGGGCGGCACGGTGGCGCAGTGGTAGCGCTGCTGCCTCGCAGTTAGGAGACCGGGTTCGCTTCCGGGTCCTCCCTGCGTGGAGTTTGCATGTTCTCCCGTGTCTGCGTGGGTTTCCTCCGGGCGCTCCGGTTTCCTCCCACAATCCAAAGACATGCAGGTTAGGTGGATTGGCGATTCTAAATTGGCCCTGGTGTGTTTGTGTGTGTCCTGCGGTGGGTTGGCACCCTGCCCAGGATTGGTTCCTGCCTTGTGCCCTGTGTTGGCTGGGATTGGCTCCAGCAGACCCCCGTGACCCTGTGTTTGGATTCGGCAGGTTGGAGACTGGATGGATGGATGGATGGATTTTTTATGGATCCTGCATCCAGGGTTTGTTTTAAATAAAAGAAGACTAACAGGAGACATGATTGAAGTGTTTACAATTATGAAGGGAATCTGTACAGTGGATCAAGACTGTTATTTTAAAATGAGTTCATCAAGAGCAAGGGGACACAGTTGGAAACTTGTTAAGGGTAAAGGTCGCACAAACATTAGGAAGTGTCTCTTTACACAGAGCTCTATAGACACTTGGAATAAGCTGTCAAGTAGTGTGGTAGACAGTAAGACTTTAAGGACTTGACTCAAATTGATATTATTTTGGAAGAATTAAGTGGATAGAACTTGCAAGCTTTGTTGAGCTGAATGGTCCATTCTCGTCTAGATTTTTCTAATGTTCTAATTTATTGCCTCAAGAGCAAGGGTTCCCAACCAATGGCACATTTTGACTTCTCAAGGAGTAAATCTGCTTAAAAAAGATAAAGTTGCAAAGAGATTCAGATTACTGTAGTTCCTAAAGACAAAATGAGACTTGATCTTTCAACAAAAATATCCAAAAATATCGTAGGTAATGTGAAGTCAACCAAAATGATACCTTTTATTGGCTAACTAAAAAAGATTACAATGTGCCAGCTTTCGAGGCAACTCAGGCCCAGGCGTCATTTAGCTTGACTTCTCATTGCATCCATAATGGCTAACACTGTACAATGTCCTACTACTACAAAATCATAGGTGAAAAACAAGACAAGTCATCTTACTGATGTGTTCCCAGTGTGTTTCTTTCTGCTATACTGGTATCTGTTCATCTGTTAAATAAGTGAAATAACATTAGTATATGAGATTATTACTGTTATTTGAAGTTAAAATAAAAATGTTAAAAACAGTATCTTAAAATTTCCCATCTGTTGACCACTTTATTATGGTAGATGTATAAACTCAAATTACTGAACAAAACAAGGTGGCAATAAATTTACTTTGGAAAAGTTGCCACAAGGTAAATGGGCTGAAAAAGGTTGGGAGGCCCTGCTCTAGGGAGTCTACATGGACTTTCCCCCTATTACTCTCTGGTTTATCCTCTGCACTCCAAATTTGTGAATTTCAATTAATTAGAACATCGAAATGAACTGTATGTGAGTGTGGAGGTGGATGATTTTAAAATGATTAGTATGGATGTGGATGAGTGAGTGACTGGACCTGTCATTGACTGCAACCACATCCATGGTAAGCTCCTGCTTTGAGCCAAATGATGTTAGGTTAGGCTCTGCACCCCCATGGCCTTTTAAAAGATAAAATGGCAGGTAGACAAAAACAGAAGGGGTACTGTGATGGACTGGTACCCCACCTTATTTAAAATACTGCTAGGACTGAATGATTTTGAAAATGAATGATGGTGGAAAACAAAACATAAAAATATACAGAATTCACCCTGCAAAATAACACAATTTAAAATTAAGTTGCTTATTTTAGTCTGATTTAAGTCAAACAATTTTTGTAGTGTAGCGGAAAAGAGAATTTCTTTGCTGATCCATGGACCCAGTTCACCCAGCTCTCACCCTGTTTATTTCCAGTTTGCATGTTCTATTGGCTGCGTCTCAACAACTTACTGTATGTTTTACGGGTGCTTGGCTCCCACAGATTGTCCTGAAGTGAAGGTGTTTCCCCTGCAATAGACTGGCATTCTCTTGAGGTTTGATCCCTGCTGTGTACCCAGTGCTGTCGAGATAGGTATGGGCTCCCTGGGATGGTGTAATGGGAAAAAGTGGCCCTTGAATGGATGGAATTCTTGTCATGAATATATCATATCAAGTCATTTTGTGACCTGCTTAATACAGACCAGCCTTTTGAGGGACGGGGTATGGTGCTGCCTAGAGCCATCCTAGCTAGCATAGGGTGCAATGCAGGAACAAACCCTGAACAATGTGACAGTCCATCTCAGGGAGAACACATGCACACTAGGGCCGATCTAGCATCACAGATTCTCCTATACTGCATGGCTTTGCACGATGGAGATAAACCAGAGCACCTGGAGGAATCCCACCCACACAGCCACAGCGAGAACATGCACCCTCCACACCTGAAAGACCCAGAATGTGAACCCTGGTCACCTTACCAGTGCTACCCCCTGTAATAAATATTAGATTAGAAACACCAAGGCTGTACATCACCCAAACCCAAGGATGGTGGCTCTGATGTTGGAAGGGTAGTGCCTTCCACCTTCCTTCTGGGTCCCCTGTGCCTTCCAGAGAACCATTGGGAACGGGTCATTTTCTAAAAAAATGTAACTGATCAGAAGTGGTTTTAGGAAATGAAGGGGTTGAGGTTCAATGATGTTCTTCCTTCAATAAAGGCCTACTCTATATAGGACCTTAAATAATGCAAACTAATAAGAACCCCACCTGGTTGTTGTTAATATGGTGCTAAGATCACAGCCTGCTGGTACATAATGGGCATTCATTTCACGGACACCTTTTAAACATTGAAACTTTTTCTGGTGTGGAACACAATGTCTGACTGTCTGACAGCATGACCCTCAGCAAGTTTCTTGAGTACCAAAATACACAAAAACAATTGAAATGCATCTTGGAAATCGCCTTAGGGCTACAATAATAATAATAACTTGCATGTGTTTTGAGGGAAGCTTTACTGAAGCTTTGGTGGTAGGAAAGCCCCTGGCTTCCACATGAAAAACGCATTAAAGAGATCCACCAAGGATATCAAGTGACAGTTTCTTTCATTTTATGTGGGGATGTTAGGATTTTCACATGAAAACTCCACAGAGTCAGTTTCCAGGCAGAGATTTGAATTTAGCCGACCAGAGCTGTCAGGCAGTAGCACAATCCAATGCACCGCCATGCCACGTGCACCACACGCACACCACAACCTGGGCTTACAGTTGCTTTCTGGACCCTCTGATGGTGTCATGTTTTGTGACATACTGCATTATCTCTGTTTCTGAAGCCTTTAAACCAAGACATGTTTCTTTTTTTGAAGTCATTCATTGAGAGCGCTCACACCAATGTCACCCTCTCCATAAGTTACTGAGGACACTCTCTCCATCTAGACAGACAGTCTCCAACTTTTTAACAATGAAGCATTTAGGTATTTGTAGCTTTCAGCTTGCTGTAGTTGTGCCGTCTGACATGGTTGCGAGTGAATCAGGGAGCTCTCATGTGGCTGCTGCCTTACTCCAGCAGGTCCTAGTAACTGGACATGGGTTCTCCTCCTTCCACAAGCGCCATTTCTTATCAGTCAGGAAAAAGCAGATCCAGGTGGATCCCCTCAGGCGGGGAACACATCCCATGAGGCCTCTCTTTCCACTTATCCTTCCTCAAACACTTTCTTTTGAACTTTGTCGTGCTCCACGTTCTGCTAATGGCTAACTGCTTACAGGCGGGGGCACAAGCTGATTATCATAAGCGCACTTGATAAGATGCAGCTGTTGAGTTTTTTCATCTGCAGTAAATATCTGCAGTGAGTGTGAGAGTGGATGAGTGAGGGAGACTGGGGTGCGATGGAATGGCACCCTCTCCAGGGGTTGGCTCCAGCATTTCAGCCAGTGCTGCTAAGATATGCTCCTCCACAAGCTTGAAATGGATTTATTAGCTTTGATAAGTCTTTGAAAGACAACGTTTTGATTTTGTGTGGTATATCTTACCTCATATGGGTATGTGAGTGAGTGTGGCTAGTGAATAAACTGGCAATCAAATCAAATCAAACTGTATTTCTCACATACAATTATACACAAATTGTAGTGCAATGATTAGTCACAGAAGCTCGGGAAAATATAAAGATTATTAAAAAGAGTGAAAGAAAACCAAAAACACATAAAATCATAAGATAAATTGTTGCTTTGATAATAAGAGGGCTGCTGCTGCTGTCAACAATAGGCCTGTAGGTAGCAGTAAGGTGATGAGACCTGCTCAGTTGTGCCCCAAATTGAGGACATTGACACTCGGACAGAGCAGGTCCAGCTTGTTGTGACCACAAATGGACTTTTGCTAGTAGAAGGTTTGTTCATTCTGATGTTCCCCTGGTTGAAGTCACCAGCATTCAAGGGTCAGAATGAATCATTCGTTAACAGAGTTTTGAGTTCATAACATTCATCAGGATGATGTAACTTCTCTCCATAGCCAGGAGTGTGAATAAATTCAGTCAGTATGTCAATGACCGCATAACACATTTTAGTTTTAATTGTAATGTGCTCATTTTTTCACCATTGCTTATTCGCTCATTTCCAGTCCCTCTCTTGTCCTTTCCACTGTGTCTGACTGTTTCTGATGAAAAACTGTCCAGTATTAAAATAGCATCTGAAACAAGAAGTTTAAGCTGGTTCTCCGCATTAAACAAATGCTACAGCTCACCGTAACTCACCATGACATGTAAAAGTTCATCCAACTTATTTAAAAGATATGGAGGCAGGCTAGTTCTGAATACTTTCCACCTTACCTTTATCGTTCATCCTTATTCTTTCTATTTTTGGATGAGCTGCTCCTGTGGTAAGGTGCAATGGGCAATGGTGACCACAGGGCTACCATCTGAGTACATAAACATTTAATATATCCCACAGTACGTTCTTAGTGCCTCTTACATTTTCAGACGTCATCCTGTATTGACTTTCAAATCCCCAGTTTGCCCAAAACACAGTTAATTTATGATTAATAGCAACATGTTTCTGCCTTATGCCCATGTAACTTTGAAGTAGATTAAGTGAAGCTAACAATGGATGGAGGACATTAGTACTAAATATACAGTTGTAATAATACTGATAATAAAATTATATAAATAACTCGTACATAATTTATAAAAAATGTAAAAGGAGTGTTTATTTACTACAGCTCTCTAAAAGCTGTATCATTGTAAGGACATTTCCTAGTTCTGTCTTACAGTATAACTCACTATATGTGCCACATTGTGCTTAAATGAGAGGTGTTGTGAGATCATCTGTATGTGTGGCTTTTTGTCATTAGTCCAGTGGTTTGAATATCATTGCATCTGTTATCGTGGTTGTTCACCTACAGGGTGTCGACAATAGAATCCCACATGTCTGTACCGTTAGGAAAAGAGCATACACAAAAATTCTGAAGAGGCATTACACAGAGTGTCCGGTTCATGCACCTTTCCCAGGACACTGTTGCCGTTTTCCACCCACAGGACGCCTTCACTGGCACACTTACAAGCAGAATGCTGATGAAATTCTAGGCCCACGAGTCTGGCCCTCCCTTTGTGGGCTCAAGAATCTGCAAGGGGTGCTGTTTCCAGCAGTATCGGCTTCAAAGGGTCCCAAGTGTTTCAAAATAATCACCCTTTGACAAAGGTGTGGAAGCTTGAAGTTGGGAGGTGGGAGAGATGATCCTTGTTGTTATGGCTAAGCTAAATAGGGATCTGCTATTTGTTTAAAGCATATCTGCAACAGCAGACAGCTGATGTGCTTGTCCCTGCCTTTGGAAAATCTAATAATAGAAAACCTGATAAAAGTGTCATAACATGCCATGGAAACTGCCCTGTTTAGGCTTTTTCTCTGCTTGCTTTGTATTTGTTAAATCGGTAATTCTTAATTGTCTTTATTCAGTTCAGAAGCCTAGTTGAACAATTTATAAAACTAAAAACAACGTGTAAAGAGTTCATTAAACTGAGGACGTTTGTTTGGAATATATGTTTATTATTGGAACTGAAGTACATTAGAACATTAGACAAGTTATGATGAGGAGAGGCCATTCAGCCTAACCAGCTCATCCATTCTAACCAACTCAATTATCCAAATCTAAGGTCCTACTGTCCATCACATTACTTGCTAATTTATTCCATGTGTCTAAGGTTTCTTGCGTGAAGAAAAACTTTGTAACATGTGTGCAAAATCTGCACTTAACATGTTTCTAAACGTGCCCCTCTGTTCTTATTGTGGAATTTATTTTAAAATACCAGCTAGGATCCACTGTACTAATTCTCTTCATAATTTCAAACACTTCAATCATGTCACCTCCTAATTGTCATTTGCTTAATCTGAAAAGGCTCAACTCCTTCAGTTGTTCCTTGTAGCTCATACCTGTCAGTGCTGGAATCAGCCTAGTTGCTCTCCTCTGGACTTTCTCCAGTGCTGCTATGTCTTTTTTGTCATTTGGAGACCAAAACTGTACACACCACTCCGGGTGAGGTCTCACTAGTGGGTTACAGTATATCACTTAAGCATAACCTCCTAGATTTGTACTCCACATATCATGAAAAATAACTTGACATACTGTTACCTTTCTTGATCACTTGTGTAGACTGTCTGGATGCAGATGGTGATGAGTGTGCTCTGACTGCTAATTTCCTTCTTATATGGGGTAGTTTCAAGTTTCATACCTTCCACTGTGTATTCAAACCTAAACTCTTTTTACTTTTTATATGTAATACTTCACATTTACTTACATTAAATTTAATCTGACACAAATCTGCCCAAGCCTGTATGCTGTCCAAATCCCTCTGTAATGATTTAGCTGATTCTACATTATCTGCCCTACCACCAAGTGCAAACCTAGCCACCTTATTGATTGTACTGTTGTTCTGATTGTTTCTGAACATTAAAAAGAGCAGCAGCCTCAGCACTGATCCCTGAAGGACAACACCTTCAATATCTAGTAATTTCGAAATAGTTCCCCTTACCTATTGCTTCTTGTGTTGGAGCCTATTTTGTACCCACCTACCAACCACACCAGATAAATACTACAAAATCCAGATAAATAATATCATATGTGCCTCTCTGGTTGTATTATTTTCTTGCCTCCTCCTACAATTCCAGAACATTAGTGAAACACAACCTTCCTTTCCAGAAGCCATGTTGAGTATTTGCTAATACTCCTGTTCTAGACATGTGCTGCTCGATGTTTTCCTTAGTAATTCCTTCCATTCATTTACCTGTGATGCATGTTAAGCTGGCCTATAGATACTTGGATCAGCCCGATCACCCATTTTGTACAATGGGATAATATTGCCCCCAGTCTTTATGAATTTCTCCATTATTCAGAAATTTTCAGAAAATATGTGGAAAAAAGCCAAGCAAAATGATACCTTTTATTGGCTAACTAAAAAGATTACAATATGCAAGCTTTTGTCACAGAAGGGACCTGAGTTGCCTCGAAAGCTTGCATATTATAATCTTTTTAGTTAGCCAATAAAAGGTATCATTTTGCTTGGCTTTTCTCAACATTCATAATGGCTAACACAGTACAACACCCTAGTACTACAGAAAATATGTGCTAAAGGTTTATATATGTACACTCTAACTTTCTTAATCACTTGAGGATAAATGTTACGTGATCTTGGTGATCTGTTAGACGTCAGCCTATTTAATCCAAGCACTACTTCTCTCTCTGCAATATCTAAGTCTCTCAGTACCCCCTTAGTTCCTGTGACTTTTGGGAGGTGATTGACTTCATATCAACTACAGAATATATACGGTTTGGGGCACAGTGGTGCTGTGGCTAATGCTATTACCTCAGTCCTGGCCTGGTCACAGTTAGTGTGGACTGCTTACATTTTTCCATAGGTACTATATTGTTGTTGGTTTTTTTTTCTTAAGAAGGATGTGTGTGCAATTTTAATTGGTAAATCTAATTTGGCCCAGTTTGTGTGTGGGTGTGCAGAGTGATTGCCTGGAACCCCACCCAGGGTTAGTTTCTGCCATGTGGTCAATGCCACAGGTAAAGGATCTTACTTGGAAATTTCAAATCAAGTGGCTAATGGACACAGTGAATTTCGGCAGGTTTCCCTCCCTCTGCCCAAAGAAATCTTACTACAGTGTGTTGTTCAACAATACTGCAGTCCTGCAGCGAACCCTCCATGTTGATTTGATTTTGGTTTCAGAGCGTTAAACCACCTATACGCCATCATGAACATGTTGTAGTGTGTCAGCTTGTATCCATTGAGGTTACCGCGTAATTTTCAGGTTACCTTTCCTTTTTGATTTACCCTTGCATTTGTAAGTATTGTACTCTGTATCCTCTTCTGTTGCTATCTTTTATTTGTAAATCTGTGTAAGCGCTCTTAGCTTGTGCTGTGTATGAATAATCTAAACTGAATTTTCATCCGACTACCCTTTTGTATAGTCTGATCTTTGCTTATTCCCTTTAATTTAACAGCACCGCAGTCAGACTTATTTAGAGTTTCTAGGTCTGCTCAGTGGTACTCAGATCACAGATGTGCTGAAAGGCAGTTCATTTCTAATGAGCTGACATTACTCATATTCACACTAATTGTTTTAGAACAGCCTCTTAGAAAAGACAGTGACTGAAAACAGGCCAATAATCTCAACAACACTACCGTAATTTTGGAATTCTGTTTGTGAAGACAAAAGCAAAAATCACCCTGTACTTAAGGCTTGCCTTTAACAGTTTCATTCTTGTGTGTAATTCAGCTCATTTTCTTCATGTTCATGTTCAGGGGTTCTTGCACCTTGTGTAGATCAGACCCTCTGGGATTGAGTGTGGCCATTTTGTGTTACACAGTTGATCTCACAAAGGCCGAGTTACTCCTTGTGCGTTCACTTCGTCTGCCTCACACCCTGCCTCTGGGAACCCCCGGTCAGCAAATTCAGCATTTCCTTTCTCCCATCCCTGGCTAATTGTAGGATACATTATCTTGTGCACATCACTGCAAATATTTCCGATTTTACATCAGCATAGCTTGCATGAAGTCACTTCTATGGCAGTAAGGGTGCTCGGGTCACAATGAGAGACCTTGTAGTGTGTGCACTTGGTGTGGGCCTTCATCTCAAAGATGATCTGGACCCCTTGCATTAAATTCAGCGTTGCCTAGCTGGAGAAAAGTTTGAAGGTGGGCAACCTTGTTTTTTGAATTATCTTGAATCAACACTGATCAAAGTACACCATGGAAAGGCTATGTGATTTTCATGTACTGGAAATGTCCTTATGCTCTGCAATGCTCTCAGTGCTGTAATATTTTTTCTTGTTATCACTACTGTTAATGTGGCTGTGTTCCCATGTGCAAGCATTCTTCCTTTCCTCCTCTTGCTGTCACTGTGGGACAGATCTGCTGCAGTTTGATGAATTGCTTTTGTCTTTGTTCCCAGGATGCCCAAGGGCCAGAGGTGAACCCTAAGGGAGTTAGCGGGGGCCTAGGACCATAAAGGCCAAGTTTAGATTACTTTGTGCTGGCAGAAAGAGGCCTGATGGAAGTGTCAGTTAAATAATTCAGTTTTGTTTATTTTTGCTATGGGGGCACCGTGGATAGTGCTGCTGCCTCGCAGTCTAGACCCCTGGGTTCAAACCCTAACATGGTCACAGACTGTGGATTTTACATTTTTTTCCTGTGTCTGTATGGATTTTTCTCTGACACGCCAAAGTTTGGCTTGTTGGACTAATTGGAAGGATAAGTGTGAATTTCCATGAGCGGATCCTGATAGAGGTCTGTGTCCTCATGAAAATCTTGTGGTGCCTGACTCAGGGATTAGCTGCACATGCACAGGACTAAGTTAAGAATTGTGCGGACATGGTGGTATATTGTATTCATATGGTCGGTCAGAATGTAAGTTTACCTCAGAGAAAATTACTCCTTGAAAAATAAGTCTCTCTATTATAAAAGAAAATCTTGAGACGAGACAATTGCCAAGAGATTTTTTCAAATCCCGCCCTCCTCTCAACCATTTACAGTTAACGGCCCACAGTCCTCTCACCTCTCATTGGTGTGAATGCTTTTGTCAGACACAGTTGTTTCACTCTCAAATTTGTACATTTTCCTCACTTTAAGTTCCCAATAAAAGAAGACTTATTATGTCCAAATCTTATTGAAGAATGTAATCCCTAAGGGTTATCAACAGAAGAAATGATTATATGGGTCCTAGAACCGAGAAATGAGTCAAACGGATTAACGCGAAAATTGTCGATCAGTTACACAGCAAATTAGTTAAATGTGTCTCAGTAGACTCTGCTGAAACAGTTGGTGGTGATGTTGCAGAAGATGAAAACATCAACTTACAATATTCTGTAGAATATCTACAACCGTTAACACCGTCCGGCCTTCCTCCGGCTGAATTACTGTTGAAAGAAGGATGTATCGTAATGTTATTGCGTAATTTATGTTTGAGTGATGGGCTATGCAATAGGACAAGATTAGTTGTATTCAAAATTGGTCAAACAATTCTGACATGTAACATTTTAACAGGCGACAAGAAAGGTAATGTAGTACAACATTAGACAATGTCAATATCAACTTTATTTATATAGCACATTTAAAACAACATAGGAATGCTGTGGCCAAAGTGCTTTACAATAATAGAGTTAAAGAAAAACATACAATTAACATGAATAACATAAATAAAAATAAAATAAATAATAAATAGGACCAAAGGAGATCTTGATATGCCATTTGTATTAAAACGTTCACTGTTTCCCATTAGAATAGCTTTTGCTCTGACAATTAACAAATCACAGGGACAAACATTCGAAAAAGTCAGTTTATTTATTAGAGAGAAAGAAGCGATATTCACTCACGGGCAGTTATATGTTGTTTTGTCACAATGTAACTCCAAACACAGAATCAAAATTCAATGCAATATTGACAAAAAGTTAATTCCAAATATTGTTTTTAACTGAAGTTTTACAGTAAAAGTGTAAGTTTAAAAAATATTTGGGTGTTAATTTCAAAGCCAAAACAGCAAAAACATATAACGCAACGAATACCTCTAACACAACATAAAACATAATTTTCTTTCAATTTATTACATTTTACTATTTTTTACTATGGCTAATTACTCACTGTAATATAAAATTGTTAGGTCTATTATGCATATGTAACATTTCCCATGAAAAAATAAATCTATTTAAATTGTACATCCACTTCCACATACGCAAGCAGCAGAGCTGTGAAGTGGCTAGTGCGTGGCGCCCATCGGGGGTTGGTGAGGGAAGCGAGCAGGGGGCAGAGCCCCCTAGTAAATTATATAATTAATGGTTTAACTAATAAAACATAACATCAATACTATTTCACTGTAAAAGTCTATGCAAAATGGTAAAGAAGATAAAGATGGCTTACACAAGACTGCGATGCAGCGACATCTTGTTTTTTCTTTTTTTAATGGCGTCTTCAAATGAATTATTACCAGCAGTGCGATGCATATGCATGACAGTTTGTAAGAGCGGATGCACGATTGCGATTACTTGTTGGAGTTTTGCTTTTTTGCTCCTGGTATGTATTGATTTACCTTCGTGTGGATGAGTTTGACGCTGTGTCCCAATGGCACATTCACATCTTGTGCCTTGTGCTTGTGTTAGATTTTACTCACTCATCTTGTAGATTCTTTTGTCAATCCACTTAGGATATGTGCCCCACTCAGGTACCTTTTAGTGAGAAAGATGGGAATATAGTTGGGATGGAACTTTTTTGTGAGTTGGCAGGGATGCAAGTCAGTGTTTTTTTAGGAATGAGTAGGAGCAACATGGAAAACTTAGTACTGTACAGACCTCCAGTTTTCCCTGATTGTGACCCTGGACTTAAATAACAAGTTTTGAACACATGCTCTGTTTTGTTATTTTTGGGAACTGTGTGAACTAGTGTGCTTAAATGTAAACAGCATGTAGTTTCAAAATAAAATCTGTAAAGTCTAACTCCATATGTGGGTATGATTGGTTTGTCTTTTTTGGTAACAACCCCTGCATGTACGTTTGACTATGTTTCATCTCCCAATCCTCTAATTAAAATTTTTTCACTGTTTCTTGTTGAGATGGTACAGCTACACTAGGTACAAAAAATATTACATAGATTTCTAGATAAGAAATTGCATTGAACAAACATATGGAAAATTTGAAAAATCTATGACAACTAAGTTGATTTTTTCTTAAACATTGTAACAATGTGTTAAATTATTGAAACACCCTTACGCTTACCCTAATATTCACAGTTACACTAACCCTAACCCTAATTTTTTGCAGGACACCGCTATCTGTTAGGAGACATGTAAAAGTGCTCCACATGCCCTCAATGTAGAGACACCAGTGCAATGAAGGAAGTGTGAGAAGTACTGGTCCGCTAACATTTAAATTTATATAATAAATAATGGAACATGAATGGATTAATCAATGGGAGAACATAAAGTATCAAATGAAAAGCAAAGTCCCAGCTGCCATAACTCTACAGGGCCTAATTCATAGCCAGCAGGTAAAGCAATCCAACTTTCAAAACTGCTGTCTTTAGCACTGAAATGTTGTGCTCCTCACTCCCCAAATTTTGGCTGACTACTCCCTTGTCAACTGAAACTTTGTCCCTGCTTAATTCCCCCCAAAACTCCACCTGGATCAATCCTTGGAATCACTTGTGGATGTCAGTATCATGCCTAGCAGACAAGATACCTCAGAGGGTGACTGGAAAACATGGATGTACTCAAAAATCATGAGACAAAATCAAAGTCAGAAGGAATATAGACAGTTCAAAAATCAGTGAAACAAGCCAAAGATAATTTTTTTCAAAAATGTTCAAAGGATTTTGAAATCAGTGAAGAAGAATACCCCTTATCCCACTGAGCTGTGATTGATAGGGCTTGGCCTCAGAGGATATGCCCACCCCAAACAGTCCTATCAGCAATACTGTGGCTTTATAATACACAAGTCAAAACTATAAACTATAACTAAATCTCACAAATAATGAACCCAAAGGGTAATTAAGTATAAAACCCCCCAAAAGAAGTAAACAATATTCAAAATTGGAGTCCCTGACAGTCAGGAGCATTCTCTGAAAGTACCTGAGCCATCTCCCCTTGGCTTCCTCTGGCACCACACAGTCACTCAGAGCTTTACAGTCAAAAGACGTAGGTTTCTGTCTGTCTGCCCATATTCTGCATGCTGTTCCCACATTTGTATTATGTTCCATTAACTGGTGACACCCAACTACCAGCCCCATCCCCTATTGTATGCTAATATTTTGTCCCTTTTGTATGTAGGAACCTTTGTTAGCCAGGCAACCTATTACACCTGACACATGTTATGGTCTATGAAATACATTCCTTTTTTGCCACTATTCATGCCAGGTAATAACAATGATATTAGTATTAGCAAGGCGTCTGAGTGTCCAGGCTTGCGAGTGTCCTGGATAAAAACCAAGATCCAGGCCCTTAATGACCTATTGGGCGTAGCCATCAGCAGTGTGTCTGAGAAGAGAGTGTCGACCTTACCGAGAGGTCTACTTACCATGGCAGCAACATTCATGTCTCTGGTGACTCTTCCTATGAAGTCAGTAGATGGACTGGGAGAACACTGGGGGTCATGAGGTCACTGGAAAGGGGTGTGTGGCACTCCCGATATCTATGCAAAAGGACAGAGGTCCAAGTCTTTAGAGTCCTGGTGCTTACAGTATATGCAGGGGCGGTCCTAGCCTGTTTGGTGCCCTGGGAGAACACCCCGTCTAGCGATTTCGCACTACCCAGGAAAAATTAATTGTGACATAATGGGCTTGGATTGACAATATTATGAATGAAATGTGCTTTATTTGGAAGCACCCCGCCCCCTTCCCCTTTCAACAGGTTGTGTGTGAGACTTCAGCACAGGAGCAGCAGCAAGCAGGCGCACCAAGGGCCCTCGCACTCACTTCCCGCATATATGGGTGTTATAGAATTTGTGAACAAATAGAACAATGTTTTTATTTTGTTTTATTTTGCAAGCTGGTTATTAGAAGATGCGCCAGCCAGCCAGAGAATCCCCCGCTGCCCCGCCCCCTCCCTTTTCTGCAAGCAGCAGGCACACCTCGCAAATGGAGGGTGCTCTTACTCCCTGCAAATGGGCAATAGAAAACGACGACGAATGGGGCAGCATGGGTGCGTGGAAAAAAAATTTTTTTTTTGCCGATGCCCAAGATGCCGCCCCCACCACGATGCCACCCTGGGCAATGGCCCATGTTGCCCATATCAAAAAGCACCACTACTTATATGGTTGCGAGACATGAACGCTATCCAGTGACCTGAGACAAAGATTGGACTCCTTCGGTATTGTGTCTCTTTGGAGAATCCTTAGATGTAGTTGGTTTGACTTTGTGTTGAATGACCTGTTCCTCACAGAGTCCCGAATGAGGCACAATACCTGCATTGTGAGGGAACATCATTTACAGCACTACAGTCATTTGGCATGATTCCCCAAGGGTGATCCGACCCCCCAGATTCTCATTGTTAAGGACCCGAGTGGCTGGACCAGGCCAAGAGGATGCCCTCATAATACCTTCTTGCTTCATATAGATGGTTATTTCCGGACAGTGAAACTGGACCTCATGTCTGCCTCTGGGGTTGCCAACCAGGATCTCGAGCTGTTTCATTGTGTGGTGGGCACAGCAACGTGCTGTACCAGTGCATGCTACCCAACCAGACCTGATATTAGTATTAAATTTAAAGGAGAAACAGGTGAAATTAGAAGTTTTAACATCCATCCATCCATCCATCCATCCATCTTCTTCCGCTTATCTGGGGTCGGGTCGCGGGGGCAGCAGCTTAAGCAGAGAGGCCCAGACTTCCCTCTCCCCAGCCACTACTTCCAGCTCTTCCGGGAGAATCCCAAGGTGTTCACAGTTTGCCTTGGGTGGCCCTACCAGGGGCATAAAGCCCCGGACAACATAGCTCCTAGGATCATTGGGACACGCAAACCCCTCCACCATGATAAGGTGATGGTTCAAGGAGGGGCTAAGTTTTAACATAGCTTTTGCAATACAAGGGAACTCAGTGTGCCACTTTAACTCTTAAAATGTCAGGTTCTTGATAGTTTGAAATCACTACAGTGTTCTACTTCTTCACAGTTTTATTATTGTTTATGCCTTTATTTGGATGCATACATTGATTACATTCTTTCTTATTTTTTTTGGTTTTTTTTCTGTAGGAGAGAAGTGGTATAAGCGCCATCTAACCTACAAAATTGTGAACTGGCCCAAATCGCTGTCCGAATCTCAGGTGAAACTGGCTGTAAAGGTTGCCTTTGAACTGTGGAGCAATGTGTCGGCTCTTGCCTTCTGGGAAGTGGATGAAGGCCCTGCAGACATCCGATTGGCTTTCTACGATGGCGAACACAATGATGGAAGCTCCAATGCCTTCGACGGGCCAGGTGCTGAGACCTGTGTCATTGTAAGCTTCTCCCTTCAAATGGCTTTCAGCTGTCTGGCTAGTTTCTCTGTTGCATGCAGGAGCCAAAAAAGCAGATTTTGTTGGCTACCAAATGTATCTATAGTGCATGTTGCAACCTAAGTAAGAACTCTGTCTTATCCTCCATTATACTCTCTGGTCCTCTTCTGTATAGTGGACTCTTACTCAATGCTTTTTATTCTTTATTAAAGCAAAATTAGCAGCTTATTTGCCAACAGCTTGCTCATCTTCTTCTGTCTGTCACTGCTGTACAGATGCTGGCCTTCTTCCAGCCACATCCTACTTATGCTGCGTTAACGTGCTATGGGGGTTTTTGGAGTTCCCTCTTATGACGTTTCATCTTCCCCCTTAACTGCAATCATATCAATTTTTAGCCAGATTTTTGGGAAAAATGCAAGGTTGCTGTTGATTTGCTACTTGGTTCAAACAAAAAGTAATAAAGATAAACTCTAATTTTTTCACTAAATTTGGGCAAGCTAGAATGTGTTACATTTCTTCAGATACAATTTGACCAAAACATGGTATTTTTTATTTTTATTTTTATTGTTGACAAAGCTAAAGTGTCGATGCTACATCGCAACTCAGAAAATTCTACTATCATTGTTTTTTGTTTTTGAGTTGTCCAACTGGGAGCTCCTACTTCGATGGACGTCCATGCGAGGTTTCTGCTGTCGGTCTAATAGCATGTGAATGCAGCAGTAGCTCAGGTGACTCTTATAATAAAAGTAATGTTCAGGATTCCGGCTTTTTGATTTATTAAATCTACATGGCCGACTCAAGAGCTACAGCAGAGCTCAGGGTCAAGTGCAGCACTAATTATTCAGAATTTGATATAATTAATTACTTTTAAGATATATTTAAGTTAATACATTGGCACTAGCAATGAAACACTTCACTGTCTCTTTCATTTTGTATTGTGCTTTTCATGGATATGGTGCTGAACCCATTAGTGTGAGAACACAGGCCGAGTTGAACTTGCATCTTTGTGAACTTCCTCCACTCTCTTACTCAGCAGGCTTTCCTTTTTGTTGGTACTTCTCCATCTTCATGCACTCAATTAGAAAAAAAAAAGCTGTACAGATGTTGTATTTTATTCTATGCATTAGCCATCATTTTTGAAAGCAGCTTAACCAAGTCAAGATCACTGGGAGATGGTGGGAAACCAGCCATGGATGCAGTGCCCACTCGTCACACCCAGTGGACCAGTTTAGCTTCACCAGTTCTCCTAATACTGTATGTACATCATTGTGAGAAACTGGTAAAGAACCTACAGAGATGAAGATGTGAACCCAGGACTGTGGGGCAGCAGCACTGCCCATATTCACCATGCTGCACATACTCATAAATGTAATACTTTTTAAGGATGTTAAGTGAGATGTTGCTTGCCTGAATCCTCACCTCAGCAGCACCTTTTCTTTCTTTTACCTTTGGTATCCATTGCAAAATGGCTAAATGCTATGAGCAGGTTAAGAAAATGAATGAATGGTTGTATAGTTCCAATTTCACGCATGCAGAGTTGTATCGTTTGTGGACGAGTCGCCTCATTTTCCCATTGAATGGACAACTGCATGCAAAGCAGGGTTATACCACCTGATCCATCTTTTTACAGATTTACTAATTGTGTGTACATTTATTAATGTGAATTTGAGAAGATGTACATGGCGGCCAGAAATGTCACCGACCCACTGGGAAATCTTCCAGT
The DNA here is from genome assembly GCF_016835505.1 of Polypterus senegalus. Taxonomy (NCBI): domain Eukaryota; kingdom Metazoa; phylum Chordata; class Cladistia; order Polypteriformes; family Polypteridae; genus Polypterus; species Polypterus senegalus. The sequence continues at coordinate 110,139,501 of NC_053159.1, read as the reverse complement.
GTTCCAAATGGCCACTCTACCCCTGTACTTCAGAGATTTTAAGTTCAACAACAACAATTTTTATTTATATAGCACATTTTCATACAAATAATGTAGCTCAAAGTGCTTTACATGATGAAGAAAAGAGAAACAAAAGACAAAGTAAGAATTAGAATAAGATAACACTAATTAACATAGAATAAGAGTAAGGTCCGATGGCCAGGGAGAACAGAAAAAACAAAAAAAAAAACTCCAAACGGCTGAAGAGAAAAAATAAAATCTGCAGGGTTTCCAGGCCACGGGACCGCCCAGTCCCCTCTGGGCATTCTACCTCACATAAATGAAACAGTCTTCTTTATATTTAGGGTTCTCTTGGAAGGACTTGATGATGATGGTCATGTAGACATCTGGATTTTAATCCATCAATGTAGGACATCACGGTGCTTTTGATTAGGTGGTGATGGCGCAAATCGCCACCACAGAAAACCAGGAAAAGAAACAGAAGAGAGAGTAGGGGTCAGTACGGATTTTAGAGCCACCATGAATAGTCATTATAATGAATTGAATATACAGAGTATCAGGATTAAATGAAGGTGAAGTTATCAGAAAGCCATGTTAAAGTAATGTGTTTTCAGCAGTTTTTTAAAGTGCTCCACCGTATCAGCCTGGCGAATTCCTATTGGCAGGCTATTCCAGATTTTAGGTGCATAACAGCAGAAGGCCGCCTCACCACTTCTTTTAAGTTTAGCTCTTGGAATTCTAAGGAGACACTCATTTGAGGATCTGAGGTTACAATTTGGAATATAAGGTGTCAGACACTCTGATATATAAGATGGAGCGAGATTATTTAAGGCTTTGTAAGCCATGGTTTCAGTCGCCAATGTTGTCATCAGCCATAGATGAAAAATTAAATGAATGGTAGAGGGGTGCAGTTTTGTGAACAAATGGTCTCTGCCCTTTTGGGTTTCCTCTGGCTTCTTTCCTTATCTCCGAGATGTGCATATTAAGTCAGTGTCACATAACTTTTAGTCGTGAGCTGTGTCAGACTTGCAGACTACAGTAGCTGATCTCCGTGTCAATTTACAGTAAATGACTGAAAACCGACTGTGTATGTGGAATAAGAAGCCAGATAAAAAGACCAAGGAGTGTAAACCTCTCATTCCTGTATGTGCCAAATCTGTCCACTTTAATATTTTTATTGAAGGTACTGGGCGGGGTTGTTATGGCGGAGCAGTTCTAAGTGCTGCCGCCTCACAGCTCTAGAGACCTAGATTGGGTTTCCAGCCAATCTAGAATTTGTATGTTTTCACTTACTTTTTTAATTTCAAGTGGAGTCACTTTCTTTCTTTTCTGTCTGATCAACATGCAACACATAGCCACTCTCCCGTGCCATAGTCAGCACTTTAGTGATCCTTGCATGTGCCAAAGACATGACTGACTGACCCAGCGTTGGTCTCTTGTGTCCAAGGGTGGTTGTGTGCCCTGTGATGGAATGTCGTTCCTTCCAGGATTAGTGCCCCTTTTCCACCTAATACGGTACTCCCAAGATGCCTGTGAACTGAAATAAAAGTGCTTGGACGAAATTATTCAGAACACGTACCAGGCAAGAGCGAGAGACTCTGCAATTTCTTTTTGTGATTATTGTTATATTTTCATTTTTGAACAGGTTGTCTTCCTCCATTTGTATATGTTGATGTATTTGTTCTTGTATTTCAAGACAAACTCTGAGTATTTCTTTTGTATTTAGTTTGTTTTATGCTGGTTTTAGCTCAGTGGCCTAATAGCAATGGCTTTTTCAAATTAATTCACTTTTATTATGAATTTGTTGCATTCTATTATTCAATTTTTTCCACATAGCACTGAACGTAAAGATATGTTCTGAACTGACCTATTAAACGGTCACTTCAGTTCTTTTCTTTGCTGTATGTCATAGGCGCAGCGGAGTACTACAGTTCAGTTCCGGACCCTCGAGCTCATGTGGTTAGCTAATAGCCACATTGACCCAGCGTGTCGTCCATTCGTTTCTTGGAAGGCGGCAGGGTGTCTGCCTTAGCCGCTGCTCCCTTCAAATTCTCCTTACAATCTGAATCAGCTGTAGATTTCCCTGCAGTCCGAGTTGAATGCACTTTACTTCAGTGACCTCTAGTGTCCTTTAGTGTGTGGTTCTTTATTCATCTGAAAGGCATCTGTTGGATTTACTTTTTAAATTGGCAAAGTCAATTGTTGCTCAGCATGCAGGATTCCGGGGTCCATTTGACTCAATGATTTAAAAATAGGATGCTGGCTTCAATGTAGGGCAATTGCCCGCTTTTTTTTTCCATCTCCATGAGAAGAAATGTGCATAATCCCATATATGTGGCCTTACCTCTGCACTGATATTTATGGGATCTCTTCTCAATCGTCTTTTACAAATGTGAAACAACACAGCATCACATCTACAGTACTCCTCTGTGGGAGACCAGCTACCCTGTGCCGCTTTTTAATTTGCCCTACCTGTATTTGTAACAAAAAAAAGTCACACTGAGTACAACATACATGCAGGTTTCATCCATCCGCTTTTTGACCTCACTTAATCTATTAAAGGAATGGTGAGCCAGAGCTTACCCAGGCAGAAGTTGGCACTAGGCAAGAGACAAAACTGGGGCAGGGTGCTAGTTGATTACAGGGAATTCTTCTTCAGTCAGGGTCTACATGTCTTTGGATCAGGGAAGAAAACCTGTCGGAAAAAAAAAAGAACATGAGAACAATGTGCAAAGGCCACTCAAAATGGGATCCGAACACAGGACTGGAGCAACGCCAAGCACTGTGCCATGTGGGTGTCCGCTAGCTTTAAGGCTTTTTAGGGGCATAGCACCCCTCTATTATAAAGCTGTTAGTCCGTCATATATTTCATATGGAATAGCAGCTGGAGAGGGTCACCCTTTGAGTTTTCACATTGTGTAAAAGTCGTGGGGGTGGCACCCATGTAGTCTTTGCACTGTGGAACAGTGAACATTTTGGTGCAGTCGTCCATGTGGGGGCTGTTCTCTCAAAGATCAGAGAACGGAAGCATAAGTCAATGGGACGGGGTAGTAGGGGGCTCGTGGAGTTCAGGGGTGCCTGAGAACAGGGGCTAAAGCCCCAGAAGCCCCCCAATAACAATGCCACTGGTGCCATTCCACACGTGTTATTGAAAGTTGCTGTTTGACTTAGTCTGCTCAGATTGGTGCTGTTAGATGAAGCTGCAGAATTTGAATAAAATGACATGGACACTGTGTGTGGGGTTTGTACAGAGGATTCAGAAAGTATTCGGACCCCTTCACTTTATTGCGTTGTAGATTTAATTTTAAATAGATATAATTGCCATTTTTGTCCATCTATCTCAGTAACCCATAATAATGTTTTCAGAAAAGTTTGTAATTTTTTTTAAAATCAGAAACTGAAATACCTCGTTTATATAAAAATTCAGAGCCTTTGCTGTGGCACTCCAAAGTGAGGTCAGGTTCATCCTGTTTGTTCTGATGATCCCTGATGTGTCTAAAATTTGGACTGTGTTCACTTGATTGGACATTGTTTAGAAAGGCACAAAGCTGTGTATAAGAGGTCCCACAATTCACACTGCATGTCAGGACAAAAACCAAACATGCAGCCAAGAAACTCTCTGCAGACCTCCATGATCAAATCATGGTGAAGTATAAATCTGACCAAGGGTATGTGAGTGTTCTCAGGAGCACAGTGGTCTCAATAAATGTGAAATGGAAGACATTTGGAACCATCAAGACTCTCCCTAGATTTGGTTGTCCATCCAAACTGAGTAACCAGGAATAAAGGGCCTTGGTCAAGGAGATGAACAAGAACCCAATGGTCACTCTAATAGAAGGTTCACTGCCGAGATGAGAGAACCTGTTTTGTAGGACAACCATCTCAGCAGCAATCCTGCCTAGACGGAAGCCACTCCCAAGTAAAAGTTTGCCAGATGACATCTAAAAGACTCTAAAAACATGAGGAAGAAGATTCTCTGGTCTGATGAGACAAATATTGAACTCTTTAGGCAGAACTCCAAAGACTGAAGAAGACCAGGCACTGCTCACCACCTGCCTATGGTGAAAAGGGGGTTCTTCTTATCAGCAGAAGCAGGGAGACTGGTCAGAACTAAGGAAAGGATGAATGCAATCAAACATAGAGAGGATCTTGAAGAAAACCTGCCCCAGCTTTCATTTGACCTCACACTGGAGTGACAGTTCACCTTTCAGGATGACAATGACCAGAAGCATAAAGCCCAGACAACACTGGAGTGGCTTAGGGACAAGTCTCAGACTGCTCTTTAGTGGCCCATCGGAAGCCCAGATTTAAACCTCAGAGACTGTCTGTGGAGAGACCTGAAGATGGCAGTTTACTGAGCTTGAGGAGATTTGCCAGGAAAAATGGGATAAACTGCCCAAACTCAGGTGTGTAAATTCAGCCTTGTAGAGACGTTCTGTAATTTCTGCCAATGGGGCATCTAGAAAGTGCTGAATTAAGGGCCTGAATACTTATATGAATGAGAGATTTAAGTTTTTGAATTTGATTAAATTTGCAAATCTTTCTGAAAATATGTTTTTACTTTGTGATTATGTGCTATTGAGTGTAGTTGGATTGGCAAATTATCAATTTAAAATTAAATCTACAACACTATAAAGTGCACAAAGTGAAGGGGTCTGAATACTTTCTGAATCCCCTGTGTGTTCTCCTCATGTCTTCATTGTTTTTATTTCTCCTGATACTCCCAAGTTTCTTACCAGCTTCAATTGACTGACCACCTTAAAATGGCAGCACGTGCATGAGTAGGCCTTGAGTTGGACTTGGTGATGTCTGGATAGGTCTTGGTTCCCAAATCGGTCCATAAATGTCCTGTTATATCCAGCATCAACAAGAGAAACTTACATGCAAGGGTTAAACAAGCAGCATGACAAAAAATCAAAAATGTGCTTTAAAAATGGTCACGGAACCTTTGAAGGTTGCACTTTCACAAGTGTCGCTCTTTCAGGTGCTTAGTGTTGCTGCTTTTCACCCACATGGACATACATGTCTAGACCACATCTCATTCACGAAGTACTTCAATATTGTTTGTCCCTTTTCTCTTTTCATGTGACAACAAGATTTAGAGAGTAGCGACGGACCTGCTGGTGGCAGATGCCATTTACCCCATTGACTCCTACTGGCTCCTGTGATTGTTAAGATATTAACGCTCACTACAGTCACCTTATGTCAAAAAGCTGGCTGGCGTTCACTAACAATGCCTCTTCCTTCAGCCTTCAGATATTCTACTTGGTGTATCAGTCAGCTAGTGTTCAAAAAGCAAGCGAAGGCCAAGTATTCTGTACACGTCTACAACGGGTATCTTAATGGGCTTACATTGCCCTCTTGTGTTGAAACACATACACTGCATCCTATGTCAGTTAACCTTTTATGAAGTCTTCATTGATGATTCTCTGACATGATTCTGTTGCAGGGTTCAATTACTCACTCCATGTTCAACCTAATCTGTGCATTTTGGCCATGTAGTAGGAAAACCAGAGTACACAGTGAAGAAATAAATTTAAACAACAAGCAGACATGGGGCTGCGGTGGGCTGGCACCCTGCCTGGGGTTTGTTTCCTGCCTTGTGCCCTGTGTTGGCTGGGATTGGCTCCAGCAGACCTCCGTGACCCTGTAGTTAGGATATAGTGGGCTGGTTAATGGATGGATGGATGGCAGACATGGGGTGAGCATTACATTTGCACAGAAAAGATAAGCAATGAAAGTAGAGCCCAGTTAGCATCTTAATGAAGAGGAAAGCTAGAGTACAAAACTACAAAAAAGCTAAGGAAGCTATCAAAAGTGTTCATTAAACCTTTTACAGAATCATTTGAAAAACTACAGAGCAATAATAATAATAAATGATTACGTTTTATTTATATAGCACCGTTTCCATTCTAAAAGTGCTTCACAAATAGTGTAAGTAGGTACAACAGGAATTAAAGCACAGGAAAAGATAGAATCAATAACACAAGACGCACCAAATATCAAGCATTAAACAACAAATAAAAGATGAATATATGAAAAACATATACATGTGATGTAATAAACAAGAATAACAATGCAAAATGCTAGACAACCATGAACAATAACATCATTTGTGATAGTAGGCATCGTTATGACACAAACATCATTTCTAGTTTAGGGCACTAACAGTAACCAGTTGGTATCATGCGGTACTGTGTATTCACTGTGAAAGGCACTCTATAAAAGTGAAGACTTCCAGTGACAATGTATTCAATGGTCGCAAGATTCCAGGTTTTCTGGTTTGCCTGTGGCTGAAAAATGACTCTAGCTTCCATTTTCCTCTTTGTGCTTATAGGTGGTGCTTTGGCTCATGCTTTCTTTCCCCGAAGAGGAGAAGCCCACTTTGATATTACAGAGCGTTGGACCCTCAACAGTCTCAAAGGGCGCAACCTCTTCATTGTTACAGCTCACGAGATCGGACACACACTGGGACTCGAGCATTCCCCGGTAAAAAATGCTCTTATGTCACCCTACTACAAAAAGCTGGGCAAGGATTTTGTCCTGAGCTGGGATGACATCATGGCTGTGCAACAGATGTATGGTAAGTGGGCCAGTTATACTTTTACAGGTCAATGTGGACGGCAGTGATGTGTCTTGTGAGTCTCTGAAAGACAATATTTTTCTGCCTGTTTATTAAAGAAAACAATGGGTAGCTGTGCTTGCCTAACACACGTGTGTGTGTGTGGTGTATACTGTATAAAGTACAGTTTATATGCTTTATATATAGTCATTTTTAAAACTAAGTACACCCCATGCCACATTTACATTTTGCAGTCCATTGCATGTGTGAAAAGTAAGTCCACCCCTATATTTATCACTACCTCAAATACCTACAATTAGAACCAGGTACACCAGATCAGGTACAAATGATTGGAACATCATTAGAGAGGATTTTGGAGTGGACTGTATTATTTGAACCTCAGATATTTAGTTTAATTTTTTTTTTGTTTTCTTTTGTTGAAGTGTGTATTATCACAATACCTAGAATGAAAGAGCTCTCTGAGACCTTCAGAAAGAAGGTTAGAGATGCCTATTAGTCTGAGAAAGGGTTTAAAAAGATTTCCAAACAATTAGAAATCAACCATTTCACTGTCCAGGAGGTTATCCATCAGTGGAGAACATTTCAATCAACTGCCTAGGTTTGATTAACTTTTTTACTTTCTACCAGTGAGATAATCAGATACAAAAATGCTCAGTAACATCTATTGTGAACATTGTGATGGACGGTCATGGCCCTTACCTGGCCAGGACACCCTAATTTTGGAAGGACCAGGGAGGACAGTTTCTCCCCCGGACTGACAGAGGGCAGCCCCATTGGTTTCCTCTGCCAGGGGACATATGGACATTTGCGGGGCCCTATTTGGCAGCACTTTCTCCAAACTCGGAAGTGCTGCTGGAAGAAGCTCGTTAGGTACCTGGAATCCTTCCGGGTGCCCTATAAAAAGGGGCCAGTCGCCAGGCGTCATCCAAACAAGTTCAGTCCAAGAGCACAATGCAAGATGCTAAAAGAAGACTCTAAGAACCCCAGTAGTTCAACAACAACAACATCATTTATGTATATAGCATATTTTCATACAAAAAAATGTAGTTCAAAGTGCTTTACATAATGAAGAATAGAAAAATAAAAGACACAGTAAGAAAAGAAAATAAGTCAACACTAATTAACATAGAATAAGAGTAAGGTCCGATGGCCAGGGAGGACAGAAAAAACAAAAAAAAAACCTCCAGACAGCTGGAGAAAAAAATAAAATCTGTAGGGATTCCAGACCATGAGACCGCCCAGTCCCCTCTGGGCAATCTACCTCACATAAATGAAACAGTCCTCTTTGGATTTAGGGTTCTCACGGAAGGACTTTGATGATGATGGTCACGTAGACTTCTGGCTTTCAGTCCATCAATGTTGGAGCATCATGATGCTTTGAGTAGATGGTGGTGGCGCAGGCCGCCACCTAAAGCAACCGGAAAAAGAAACAGAAGAGAGAGTAGGGGTCAGTACAGATTTTAAAGCCACCATGAATAGTTATTATGATGAATTGAACATACAGAGTATCAGGATTAAGTTAAATTGAAGTTAGGAGAAGGCCATGATAAAGTAATGTGTTTTCAGCAGTGTTTTAAAGTGCTCTACTGTACTAGCCTGGCGAATTCCTAATCAATCAATCAATCAACATTTATTTATATAGCACATATTCATACAAAAAAATGTAGCTCAAAGTGCTTTACAAAATGAATAGAGAAATAGAAGACACAATATAACAGCAGAAGGCCGCCTCACCACTTCTTTTAAGTTTAGCTTTTGGAATTCTAAGGAGACACTCATTTGAGGATCTAAGGTTACGATTTTGGAATATTTGTGATCAATGGTGTCAAATGCAGCACTCAGATCTAAGAGGATGAGAACAGATAAATGGCCTCTGTCTGCATTTCCCCACAAGTCATTTCCTACTTTAACGAGTGCAGTTTCTGTGCTGTGATTTGTTCTAAAACCTGACTGAAATTTATCAAGAATAGCATGTTTATTTAGGTGGTCATTTAACTGCATAATGCCTGCCTTCTCTAGAATTTTACTTAAGAAAGGCAGGTTAGAAATGGGTGTAAAATTTTCAAGAGCCGAGGGGTCGAGATTATGTTTCTTAAGTAGGGGTTTAACTACAGCAGTCTTAAGACAGTCTGGGAAGACCACCGTATCTAATGACGAATTTACTATGTCAAGAACATTATCAATTAGCACGCCTGATACTTCTTTGAAAAAACTTGTTGGTATTGGGTCAAGGACGCAGGTGGAGGGTCTCAGTTGAGAAATTTTTATGTAAATCAGGTAAATCTATCCTAGTGAAAGAATTTAATTTGTTTATAAAGGAGTACTGGAGCTCAGGAGGATACGCAGTGTTGGGGAGATGTACTATGTTATTTCTAATATCATTAATTATTTGATTGAAAAATACATCATGGGACAGACCTACAGGTAGCTTTTGCCACTGTGGATGTCAGGGTGCATGAGTCTCCTATTAGAAAAATACTACACAAATTAGATCTCCATTGGAATTTTCCCAGGAGAAAACAAAACAGGGTAAAACTGAAGTTTTGGCAAAGACCAGGACTTCTGGAACAATGTGCTCTGGACAGACACGGCAATTAACTACAGTACCAGAAGACATGTTTGGCAAAAACCAAAGTCTGTGTTTGACCAGAGGAACCTGATACCAGCTGTGAAGCAGGATGGTGGAACGTTATAGTTTGGGACTGCTTTGCTGCATCAGGGCCATGTTAGAATCCACTATGAATTCTTGATGGTACTAGGGGGTGCTTGAAGATGATGTGAGTCCATTTATCAGAAGATTGAAGCTCTACCGAAAGTGCATCTTGCAACATGACAATAACCCTAAACGTACTGGCAAATAAGCCAATGCATAGCAGAAAAGAAAGAAACGGAGGCCCTGGAATCACCAAGTCAAAGCCTAGATCTTATTTCTATTGAGATGCTGTTGAGAAGATTTGATTTGGTCAAATTTTATTGAAACCCAGACCAGTGAGATACACCCAATATGTGCATACATGTGTGAGAAAATATACCTGTGCCATGATCCATTTGTTTTAATAACACAGACTTGCATTTTATTTAAATTCAGTCAGAATTTGATTATTTTATGTTGCTCTGTTTAATGGTTTGCTTGAAATAGATTCTTGACGCTTTCTTGCTTGCCTTGTAACTGACATACAAATTGATTGTATTAGTTACTGTATAGAAAAATGTAACACATCATTTTAAAGAAAAAAGAGAGGACTACACCAGTTTGAAAACTTATCAATATTCATTTACTTATCCATTTCCTAACTCACTTATCCAGTTCAGGGTCACAGGAAACCAATGCCTATCCTGGCAGCACTGGATGCAAATCTGGAATCACCCCTGAATGAAACCTCAGCGATTAGAGGGCCGCCTTACACACTCCAGGCAGTCAGCCTAATCTGCACATCTTGGGAACGTGGAAGGAAATCTGGAGTAAATACATGCTGGAAAAAAAGAGCATGAAAACCCATCACAGACCAGATTCAGACCAAGGACTGACAAGACCTAGTGGTAGCGGTGTCAGAACATACGTGTCACCCTTCTGGGCCAAGTTGAAAACATCTCGGCATTTACACAGTCTGACTATTGATTCATCAGTTCGTCTGCTTTCTATATCAGCTTTTATTAGCTATACTGAGGTGCAGGGTAATATCCCAGCATCATCATGCTCAAAGGCCTGGATATCACATCTGTCACAGAGCAGTCACGCTCACTTACTGTATCTTTGAGTTGTTGAAGATTTCTCTTACTCTGCAGTTCTTTTATACCATTATCAGCATTATGTGCTTTAAGAATCATTTTAGGCAGCTGTACTCCAGCCATTCATTTTCTGAACCTGACAGCAGGTGCAAGGACATCCTATTGATCAACAGACAGATTTAATTAATTTTTCCAAGGGCACGTTGGAAGGATTACATTTTCTAGTTGGCTTGGGAGTGCCTGGAAATTCTCCAGAGAAGCATGGAGACTGCTGCTGTGGATAAAATAGCCTTGTCTGTTCATCTCGGACAATGCAGCTCTCACCACAATAAGCAGAAGGTGTACATGCTGTCCATTTTAGAGTCATACAGAGCTGAAGCCCATCCTGCCCACTTTGGGCTTAAGGCCCTCTCCCACGCCTACACTTTGATTTGATTACAGTTAGAAACACAAAAACATTTCAATGTTAAGAATGGAGTACCAAACACTTAATGCTGATTTAGTGAAGCATATTTCACTGTAAGCAAAAACCCATGCACAAAATCATTAGAATGAGACGAATAAATATCTTTATTATAAAACAAAATCTCGGAAGGAGACGAGATGTGATTTTCTCAGAGAGACACTTATACGTCCTACGAGACGGGTTTGTGTAAAGAGAATGAACCACGCCTGGGGCCGGAAATAAAAGACAAAGAGTAGAGGACAAAGTAGAACATCGTAAAGAATTAAAAAATGTTGGCGCCCTACATATGCAGAGCAAGTTAGAGATAATGGAAGTATGAAAATTCGAAAATCTCAAAAAAGGAGAAAATAACGGAATGGTGAAAAGAGATTGAATATATTGTTCAGATTTAAACTTTAAGTTAGAAACTCGTAGATCGTCTAATTCATGAATTGAAAGATTCCAAAAACGTTGGCGTGGTATGAAGTCCCATGAGACAGTGACTTTTAACATGAGACTCTTTCAAGTCACGTCCTTCTTACAACTATTTTTGTCACGATGTACTGTAAGTCCAAACTCGGAATCAAAATTCAATGCGATCTTGAAGAAAAGTTAATTCCAAATATTGTTTTTACTAAAGTTTTAAAGTAAAGGTGAAAATAATGCATATGTAACAATTTCCAGGAAAATAATCTATTTAAATTGTATATCTGGTAAACCAAACCCAGATTGGGTGAGCGGAGCGAGCAGGAGGCAGAGCTCCCCAGTCTATAAAACAATAAAGCAAATAAGTGTAGACAATGAAAGAGAATGTGTAAAGTTTGGTGGACATTATGCAGAATATAAAAAGGGGATTTCCACTTGAGGGTGAAAGAAAATCAAACAACTGCAAGCCTACCTGATGGTTCTAACAGACGAGAATGGCGGGGGGATGTCCACACTTTGACATTCACACCAGTTTGCCTGACTTGCATGCTATATTTACATCCACATATGTCATGTCTGCTGCTGATTTATAAAGTGTGCGTAAATAGCAAAATCATCTCAGTGTAAAACTTATTCAGAGGGGCACGTCAAATAAGCATAGGGCTAAGTAGGTGATAATTACAAGACAAATCAATAATAGGAATACTTAGAGAAAAATAACCAAGAACCTTGATATCAGTATCTATATATGCAAATTTTATATGTCTATGTAGAAAATGTAAATAATAAGAATATTGTAAAGTAAACATTTCAAACACCAATTTCAATTATTTAACAAAGTGAAATATACACCAGACCCCTTGAAAGTATTGGTAAACAGAAAGTCTGCAAGCAAACAACCTATTGAATAAAGTCTCAAGACGGGTAAAAAGTTTCTGTATTATACTGGAAAGTTAGAGATAGTGTAGTCAAATAAACCGTCTTCAAGTTTTTAACAGAGATGAATATTCTTTAACAAAAATAATAGAAGTGATAACACTGGTGGTATACTTCCTAGTTAAAAAATTCAGTAATGATATTTATCAAATTCTCATATATCCAATCTAAAAGGGAACAAAATCCAAGGATAAAATAACATGATTTTTGGACTATATATGCATGAAAAAACGAATGTAATACAGTGCCCTCCACAATGTTTAGGACAAAGACACATTTTACAGTTACACACACACACACACACACTCACACTCAAGCATACAGGGCCCAATTCAGAAGTGCCAGTGTCCTTATATGTATTTTTTTTAGATTTCGGAGAATAAAGCAAGGCTCCAAGGGACAGCCCGTGAAGACATGAGGTGAAGGGACACACTCCACATGTGCTGATGCTCTGTACAGAGATGACTGCTGTCTGGCCCATAGTACTTATAGGACAGGCAGTGGCTACCATAACTTTAAATTGAATTCAATTAATTTAATAATGGATGGGGGTAGGCTCTTTATAGGGAATTTCACTATAGCTTGTATCAATGAACTCACTGAAGCCAGGTGCTTCCTCCACATTCTATATAATAAGCCATCATTTTCGGATCTTCATCCTGAAATTTACCTCCAAGTAAAAGCTGAAAATAATAATATGTTGTGATGCCCGGGGCGTGTACAGACACCCTAACCCTGACACAGACAGGCAGGACTCAGGTTCAGCACACAACACACACCTTTATTTACAGCTGGGGAGTACTTTTCTCTGCTCCCCACAGCAAAGCACTAACAGAGACCCTTTGCCATCCCTTCAGTCCTCCACACAGGCTTTGTTCTCTTTCTCCTAGCTCTGGGTGATGACTTCTGCTGACTGGTCCCCTTTTATAGGGCACCCGGAAGGACTCCACGTACCCAACAAGTTTTTCTGGCAGTAATTCTGAGTGTGGTGGAAGTGCTGCCAAATAGGGCCCCACAAATGTCCATGTGCCCACTGGCAGTGGCCACAGGCCCCAAGAGGGTTGAGCTTCTATGCTCATGACCCGTGGCCTGGCTGGAAACCAAGCAGGCTGCCCTCTGTCAGTCTGGGGGAAAAAAACTGTCCTGGAAGTACTCTCTTCCCAGTACTTCCAAAATCAGGGCGTCCCAGCCGCGTAAGGGCCCTGACCGTTCACCACAATGTTCACAACAGATGATACTAAGTATTTTTGCACCTGATTATCTCACTGGTAGAAAGTAAAAAAGTTAATCTAACCTAGATGTCCAAAATGTTTTTTTATCGACTCAATAAATCCAAAACCTCGTTTTGACCGGACTGAAAGTGGAAAAGATCTTTCTACAAACATAAAAAAGGCAAATCCCTCTCAATGAATCCCTTTCAGAGCCTTTGCACCAGTGCTTCAGAGCTGTTACTTTGGATGCTTTTACAGTACCTGGAATTCAATACCCAGTGTTTGGACTGATACTTTTTTGAACCCAAAGAGAAATTGAATGGACATCATCATGCATATAAAAACCTGTGGAAGGAAAATGGAGTGAATACAGGTTGTGGTGTCATCTTTGCAAATGCTTTTACAGTGTATCTAGTGCCTTGGGTGTTTACTAGTAATGTTGTTTGGACATTTGGTGCTCAGACCTGTGACTTGATAAGAATAGCATAAGAAGTCCTAGGCTTTACGGTCCACCAGGTCATAGTAGCTGTCCCTTTAGGACATCGTTTCTCAACCTTTACATATTTGCGATCTGAGTTTTCATAACAGTTTTAATCGCGCCCCCCCTAACTTTTTTTGAAAGGAGTCCACTAATACCAATTTGTTCTTTTTTAATTAATGATATATCATAGATGCTTATTTTATTATTCCTACTTAACTTTTATCGCCTTTTTTTCTAACGCTATATTTATTTTTCTAGTATCAGAATGTAGTTTAAGTTAATTTGTTTTGGATGTATTTTTCATATTTTTGATTCTTATTTTCTTTTTTTCACGTCTTCGCTCCCCCCTTTTTGTTACTTCGCGCCCCGCCCAACAGTTTGAGAACCACTGCTTTAGGAGTAGTCGACTATGTATGAGAGAATTTGTAGAACTTAAGCCAGTATGGTTATTCTGTCCAGTTGACTGCATTCATCTATGGGTGGCAGTGAACCACCTTTGGCTTTTCTGTTGTATTTCTTCATCACCATTAAATTGGGACATAAGTTCACAAGACATGAAAATTAAAATATAGCTATTTCATCATTCATCCAATTTCCTACTGTTGTTTTTTTTTTTTTTTTTAGGGAAGCCTTCTAATGGGTCACCTGTACAGCTATCTGGGCGAATGTTTGCTTCCTTTCTGGACTCGGTGTACAATAATGATTTACAGTCTTCTGAAATTGAGCAGTCTGCTGAAGATCTTGCCCCTTACTGCCAAACATTCTTTGATGCCATCACCATGGGTAATAAGAAATAGAAAGATCTTGGTATAAAATGTTTCATGGCTTAATCTGTAAACCTGCAAATCCTGTGTGCAACAGCCAATCAATGTGCATATCTAGAAGCAATTTTGTCAGATTTTGACTTCAAATTCTTTCCTTTTTCATTCAGATTCCATCTACATTGATAGAGAACTGCTCCTCACTCCTTGCTCACACTAGATTAAAACCTGCAACAGTTTATTTTACAAATGTCACTTGTGATTTCACATGCAAGCTCTTAAATCAAAGGATAACATACTTGGTTTCAGTCCAGTCCTTTGAGCAGCATGCACCTGTGTGGCACACATGTAATTTATATGCTCGTAATAAGTTTTGTCATAGTAGGGCTGCTGCATTTCACTGTATATCCTGGTGTATGTATAAGTGATTCTGTTTTCCCTTTTTGACACTTTATTATGTAGACCATAGCAGAATGCTATAGATCCCATACTCACCACACTGTCAGATTTGACTAATATTATAGTTAGATACAGTGGGATGCAAACGTTTGGGCAACCTTGTTAATAGTCATTATTTTCCTGTATAAATTGTTGGTTGTTACGATAAAAAATGTCAGTTAAATATATCATATAGGAGACACACACAGTGATATTTGAGAAGTGAAATGAAGTTTATTGGATTTACAGAAAGTGTGCAATAATTGTTCAAACAATCAGGCAGGTGCATAAATTTGGGCACCGTTGTCATTTTATTGATTTCAAAACAAATTGGCTTGGTAAGCTCAGTGACCCCTGACCTACATACACAGGTGAATCCTATAATGAGAAAGAGTATTTAAGGGGGTCAATTGTAAGTTTCCCTCCTCCTTTAATTTTCTCTGAAGAGTAGCAACATGGGGGTCACAAAACAACTCTCAAACTCTCTGGACATAAACACCAAGAATGTAAAATAATAAATTGGCTCTTTCTTTAAAACTGGTCACAACTGAAACATTAACAGTAAAGTGCACCATATAACCCCATATACAAATCCAAACACTCATACAAAAGCACCGTCTTAGTATTCTTACCTGCTATGAAACAACATATTCCCAATTGTCTACATTTCTTGACCTGATCGTACATTTAACACTTGGCCTTATCCAACACCCTACTGCAGAAAAAGTCTTGTAATAAAAATTTGTTTCAATGGACACAAGGTACATTTTTGTTCACTTGTTGAACTGCAAAGTAAATGTATAAGGCAGTCACTCAGCACATCTCTGGAATACAGAAAACTGGAAAATCACACTCAGGTTCCAACAAAATCCTGTATCAACGTATTATCCAAGTTATTGCCTCTGGCCGCTAACTGGTAAAGAAAAATGACCAACTTCCTTGAAAAACTATTATTAAATCGATCTGGGTCACTTTCTACCCTGTCTATACTTTATGTGTGGTAATCATCCAGTTTTTTTCATTGTCCAGGAAACACTGACGACCCTCATCTCTCCATTCTTCCTATCCTTTCCCTTCTATTGTCTTTTTTGAATGTTTGTTGGTCCTTGCCATGTGAAACCTCAATCCTTTCTGCTTTGCTTTACTTTGGGAACTCCAGGCTCCAAATCATCTAAGTTGTGAATATGTGTCATCACTCTTTACTGACACTCTCCCACCAACCTTAGATAGACAGGTAATATTTCACAGAGATGGTAAATGTCACATGATGACCCACAGAGCAAAATAACAGATATGTAACAGTGTTACAAATGTAGTTTCAAACAAACAAGAAAGAAAGGATATACAGAAAATTAAGCTGTAAACTGGCCCACTCTATTCAATTCCACCTGTCCCTATAACAGAGTGCCAGGGCAAGAAATTCTTATCACTGATCACATTCCTAAAACTCTTGGGGCAGGAATTTCCCATAGATCAGTGTTTCTCAGCCTTTAAGAATTTGCGACCCGAGTTTTCATAACAGTTTTAATCGTGCCCCCCTAACATTTTTTTGAAACCCTAATTAAAATTTATTCCTATATTTTTTGCTGCCAATACACTGCTACAAGTTTTATTATACCTACTTAACTTTTATCGACATTTATCTAACTCTATATTTATTTTTCTAGTATCAGAATGTAAGTTCATTTGTTTTGGTTTCAATAGATGTATTTTTTCATATTTTCGATTCTTGTTTTCTTTTTTTCACATCTTCACGCCCCCTTTTTTGTTACTACGCGCCCCACAGGTTGAGAACCGTAATCATAGATCATCTTCAGAAATCTTTCTTTCTTTCTTTCAATCTCTTCATGCATTGTGTTTCCAATTCAGTTATTCCAATCCTGGGTCACAATGGGGCTGAAGTTTATTCTGTCAGAATCAGGACAAGGCAGGATCCAAATGTAAACACCACATTATGCTGTATCATCACAGGCATATCCATGTAAACATCAACATTCACTTATGTCAGGTTTAAAGGCCAGTTCTGACACAGCCAGAAGCAGGACACAAGTTCAAAGCACACAGGGCCTTTATTTTCTTTTTCTTTCCCTCGTGGAGAATGTCTTCCCCATTCCCACAAGTACACAACACAATCCCAAATACAATACAACACTTTTCTTTGCTTTCTTTTTCTTCTCATTTTCTTTCTCCTCCACTCTTCCCGGCAAGTTTCGTCTCCCTCTTCCTGCCTCCAGCTCTCGGAGTAGTGGCTGCTGGCTCCTTTTATAGCAAGTGCTCCAGGTGCTTGAAGACCTAATTCTGGCAGCACTTCTGGGTGTGGCGGAAGAGCTGCTCTGAAGGGCTCAGCAGCAGCTGCAGCACCCCCTGGCAGTGCCCACGGATCCCAACAGGACTGCACCAAACTCCAACTCCCATGAAGCCCTGTGGGAGCCCTTGACACCACTGTAATGCAGGGGTCTGCCATCTAGCATTCTGGGGGAGGTACTGTCCTGACCAGGCTTGCTTCCCCAGTCCATACAGTAAGGAGGCATCCTGGCCGGACAAGGACCCCGGCTATCTGTGACCCAGGATAATTCAGTTATACCAATAAATCCAACATGCGAAATTTAAAGAATCATTTTAAAATTTTGAAAAATAAATAAAGATGTAAAAGTAAACAAAACTTCAGAGATAACCTGCAGACCACAAAGACATCACACTGTAGCATTTTTACTTGCATAGGCTTGAAACTAAGTCAAATATACATTTAGGAGATGGCAATACTCTGTGCACAGAACAAAGTAAGAGGGCTAAAAGATTACTAAAGGCTGAAAGTCTGTTGATATCCAGTGTAACACTGCCAGACCACGTCGGGTTAGCAACTCTCAGACTGGTCACTTAAACAAAATAAAAAGATATATGGGTAAAAAAAATCAAGAGGTGGTTTAATGATAACAATCCAAAGCAGGTTTGGAAAGGCCTAAAAACAGTCACAGGACTGGGTTCTAAAAAGAGTCTGAATTCTCCAGTAGATAAAGACCTGAAACCTTTAGCAGATAAACTTAATTAACTTTTTTTTTACCAGATTTGAAACAATTGATTTCAGCACCCAAAATGCAGATGTAAAAGAGATGCCTTATAAAAATTCCAAGAATTCTGCCATGATGGGGTTCAGTTTATCTGAAGTGGAGAAAGGCTTGTGGAAGGTTAAAACAAACAGGGTTCTGGGGCCCGAAAGCATATCAGGTCAGCTCTTAAAATCCTGCTTTAAGTGTCTCCTCTCCAGTTTTTCATTAGCTTTTTAACTGGTCTCTGACCTGTGGCATTTTACCTAAGTTGTGGAAACAATCAGTCATAATCCCAGTTTCTAAGGTTTCCAGGTTAAGCTGCCTGAATGAATACAGACCTGTGGCACTCGCCTCTATTCCAACGAAATGCTTTGAACATTTGGTGAAAAATATTTTAATGACAGAGACAAAGTCTATTCAAGATAACAGCCAATTTGCTTACTGTGCAAATAGAAGTGTTGAAGATGCTCTGCTTGTTATCTTACATCAAATCTACACTTTTCTTGATCAGGTTCATATGTCAGAGCACTATTTCTGGATTTTTCTTAAGCATTCAATACCATACAGCCTCACATACTGGTTAGGAAACTGAACAGTATGAATGTAAATCCATTTATCACATTATGGATTCAGGACTTTCTTTTAAATCATTTACAGACAATCAAAGTACAGGACATATTTCTCCTCCGTGAACTCAAATTATTTAAAGTAGACAAGGACCTCATGTTGTCTTTTTATCGCCATATGATCCAGTCTGTTATCATTTTCAGTTTCATTTCCTGGTTTAGTAGTCTGACAAACCAAAATTTAAAAAAAGCTCCAGCAGATTACTAAGCATGTTGGGACTGATGTAGATGATGTGGCAAGTGTGTGTCAGAGGACAACGCTAAAGAAACTTAACTTCAGGAAATCAGGAAGGATAGTCACTTTGAAAACCCACACAAATCTCTCCGCAAATTCCTATCTTTCCTAGTGCCATATGACTTTTTAATATGGAATATCGTAGAAATTATGATTTGATAAGTATCCTGTAACCATTTTTGTGTAAATCTGCAGTATCATACTGCCTTACCTTAGCCTGTCTTGTCTCTATTTGTTTTGTTTTATTTCTTTCTGTCTGTTATTAGATGCAACTGAGAAGGCAAATTTCATGTTTTCTTGTGTATAGATGACTAAATAAAGAAACCTTGAAACATTTAGCCGCTGTGTGAGTTAAGCTCTGCCACAGTGGTCTTTCTGTACAGTATGTGGCAGATGATAAAATCAAATCACTTCCACTGTAATAAAAGTGAATACTTAATGATCACAGCTCTGCAAGCTGAAGTCAGCAGTATGTATACATTTAACAAAATGCTGATTACAGTTCCCATAGTCCCTGAAGATAGATGAACAATCTGTAAATGCTAGTCAGTGTAATATAAAACAAACTGTATTTTACAGCCTTTCTTCTCAATTTTCCTTATGTTTCATTTTGATCCTTCAGTACATCTCTCTATTATAAAAAAAAAATCTTGAGATAAGACAAGACTATTTTGAAGAAAATGTTTCAAGTGCCGTGAGACAAGAATATTGCCCTCTTCTCAACCATTTACAGTTAATGGCCCACCTCTCACTCGTGTGAATGCTTTTGTCAGACACAGTTCCTGCGCTCTCAGCTCTTATAAATTTTTATGTTTTCCTCACTTTAAGTTCCCAATAAAAGAAGACTTATTATGTCCAAATATTAATGAAGAATTTCATCACGAAGGGTTATCAACAGAAGAAATGAGTACACGTGCAATCCTAGCACTGAGAAACAATGAAGTCAAACGAATTAACGTGAAAATTGTCGATCAATTACATGGCAAATCAGTTAAATGCGTATCAATAGACTCTGCTGAAACAGGTGATGGTGATTGTGTGGAAGATGAAAACATGAACTTACAACATCCCATAGAATATCTACAACCGTTAACATCATCCGGTCTTCAACCGGCCGAATTACTGTTGAAAGAAGGATGTATCGTAATGTTATTGCGTAATTTATGTATAAGTGATGGGCTATACAATAGGACAAGATTAGTTGTATTCAAAACTGGTCAAACAATTCTGACATGTACAATTTTAACAGGCGACAAGAAACGTAATGTAGTACATCTTCCGTAGAAAACATTAGACACCAAAGGAGATCTTGATATGCCATTCGTATTAAAACGTTTACAGTTTCCTGTTAGAATAGCTTTTGGTATGACAATTAACAAATCACAGGTACAAACCTTCGAAAATGTCGGTTTATCTATTAGAGAGAAAGAAACAATATTCACTAACGGGCAGTTATACGTTGCATTGTCTGATTACTTGCTGTAATGTAAAATAGTTAGGTCTACTGTATTATGCATATATAACAATTCCCAAGAAAATAATAATCTGTTTAAATTGTACACCCGCTTCCCCATGCTCAAGTGGCAGAGCCGTGAAATGGCTCACCCGCATGGGGGTTGACAAGTGAAGTGAGCAGAGGGCAGAGCCCCCTAGTATAGAATACGCATAAGAAGGCATTGGGAAGTAAATTTTCCAGGGGAGCTGAAGACACTGCACAAGCTAGGTACAAGTTAAAAGAAAAATGCCTTTTGATGCTTCAGTCATTAACAACATAGCCAATGGCTCTGTCCAATTGTATAAATGTTCTTCTGGTGATTATTATCCTACACATTTCTATACAAAGAAAACACAGATTGCGTGTTTATTTTTTAAATAGAATCTTTCCTTCTAATATTAGTATGTTTGTATCTAACAAAGTTAAACACAAAATAAATATGGAAAAAACCCATAATTTCAAACCAATAAAAAAGTTTACTTTTGTTCTACTGGTGCTGGGGGAGTGCAGCATTGAATCTTAAATCTGAATTTTACACCTACATTTTCTTGTTATTCCTATCATTTTTAGATATGAATCACACAGTTTACATCTTCAAGGACAGCCTTTATTGGTCAGTGTCCCCAGAAGGAGACGTGAGCAGCCCGCAATACCTCCAAAAGAGGTGGCCTGGACTTCCTCCTGCTATCGAGGCTGTCTCTGTGTCAAACACTGATGGAAAGATCTACTTTTTTAAAGGTAAACTGACTAATTTTGTTTAGAGATTTCTCCAGAAAGTGCATGTCTCTGTAATTGTATTGGGGTTTCCTTTCACATTTAAAATATATTCATGTTATGTAAATTTGTGTCTCTAAATTGACGTGGGGCAAGTGTGTGTGGTGTTGTGTGAAGGAGAATGTACAGATCTCATTTTCACTCTCCATGACCATAGAGTGAATCATTGTGCTAGAAAGTTATTAGTTAGATGGGATGGTGTGCACCCTGTCTTGAAAGAGTGAAATCTTTGATTCTTAGATTAATATGCTTTGAAACCAAAACTTTTAAAACACTACACACTTATACACACACACACACACACACACACAAGGCCTTGTCTATTTATTCACAAATGATATTCCATATTTCAACCGAGTAGTTTCAGTGCTTTTTTTGTTAGTTCCACTACCTTGCTTGTTTCAACCTTCATATGTGAATATCATGTTAGATAGATAGATAGATAGATGCATGTAAAAACAGACTACTACTAATAATAATAATAATAATAATAGTGCAAAATCCTGGTGATATTGTTGTCACTTACTTCATTTCAGTCTGTGTCAACATGAAAAGGTGAGAATTCTGCAGCAAAGTATCATTGCTGTCAGCGCCATTTTTAAACACAGAATTCCCAGTGCTGGCATGATGGGCTTCAGCTTCCTGCCATGCTAATTAAACTTCAAAATCATACCTACAGTTTAATTCAGTGCTGTTTTTGGCTAATCTGTTTTATCAGGTAAAGTTTATAAGATGGCAAGTAAAATGTGAGGTGACGTGGTATGATGTGTCTAGTACAAAAGATCGGCAAAAAATCAACTAGACAGATTCCAGGAATATACATTGGATTCTAACTGAGATTTGAAAATGAGTTATTCAACAAGAACACAGGACACAAATGGAAGCTGGTTAAGGGTAAACTTCACAAAATGTTAGAATATGTGTCTTCAGTCAGGGGCCTGTAGATTTGTTAAATAAATGACCAAGTAGGGTGGGCATGCTGTAGTACTTTGGGTACCTTCAATGCAGAACTGGGTGATATTTTGCAAGAGCTAAGTGAATAGGGTTTGACAGACTATGTTGTTCTCAATGACTTCATCTTGTCAAAATGGTTCTGATTTTTTTCTTCTCCTTTTTCACTTTCACTGCTCTCCAGGTGGACGGTGTTGGCGTTTTGATGGTGGGAATTTAGATGAACAATTCCCTCAAAAAAATGGCATTATTGGCCTTCCCCGACACCCTGACTCTGCCTTTTATTTTCAACCTCTTGGACATATGGTGGTTCTAAAAGGCCCTCGCTATTTTGTATTTAATGAAGAAGCTCTTAGGGTTGAGCCCTACTACCCTAGGGGGCTAGCTGACTGGAAGGGTGTCCCTATAAACACAAATGGAGTCCTCACCAGGCCAGACGGTCTGCTTTATTTTTTTAAAGATGATCGATTTTGGAAGTTTGATCCTGTCAAGCTGAAGGTGATCAGTACTGGCCAGTGGGCCCAGGAATTAGGGTGGACTGGCTGTAAAATGCAAAGAGAAGAAGTGTCCAGTAATACAATCAACTGAACTAAAGGGAATGAATCTGATACTGTAACCAAAGAAATGTGCAATCAGACTGTGACACACTTTCAGTTTATTGTGCTTTTTTACTCAGTAATTGTGTGTGTGTGTATATATGTATATAATTTTATAAAGTGCTTTTTTGTCAGCACCTTTGTTAAAAGAATTCAAAATGATACCCCTTTGGCCATTGAAAATGTGAGGGACACCAAGGCGACTGAGTTACAGCACTGTTTGGTCAATCTGATAAAAAAAAAAACAGAGAATTACGGCTGCAGCAAAGTAACAGCAATTCTTTTTTCAATGAAAAAAGCTATGTACTGTGTCTTTTTCAAATACTTGCATACACATTGTTTTCTGAATATATTCAGCCTCTTGAAAAAATGAAATATTTTTATGTTACTACTTAAATATTTATCCATCCACTCATTTCGTGCCCAGTCAGAGTTAGCAGGACCTTGATCCTGAAAGTGACATATGCAAAGCGGTTTGATTGGATGCCACTTAGTTGTAAGGCACATATACCCACACCTACAATGCATGCTCCCTCACACAGTAACATTTCACATTTGCCAAGCAATTTTAAACCCCTAGGTGGTAACTGGAGTACCCCAATCAGACCTTCAGAAACATGCAGTCTACACACCTAAGGCAGCAAAGACAAGAACTGAACTGGGATCCATGCATTGTTAGACAGACTTATTACATATGGCACCCAGACCATAACTTGGAGAAAGTGCCGTTAGAAGCAATTATTGTTTTGAGTGTCCTTCCGGATAAACTTACCACATCAAATTTGGGGATTTTGTTTTACTGTTGTTTCTTGCAAATGTCTTTAGGCAATGTCAGCTTTCAGGAAAGGTAGTCTTCAAGTCTTTCTACACATTCAGATAATTCACATAAGGACCTTTGCCTTTGTGTCCTGCATTACTCTGTTTCTTTGAAAATATTCTGAATGTCATTAGCTCAGCACTTCACATGAACCCTTTAGAATCATCTGTAATGCTGTTGGAATTTGATCTAAAACATGATATGATCTTCATGTATGTCTTAATAATGGATAAAGAGCATTGGATACACCAAATATCCCACACAAAAGCTTTTTGAATGTCCATTTAACATATTGATCCAGCATTTTACTCAGTCTGAGGGTTTATGCCCAGGAGAAAGTAACACCTCTATAATTGGTTTCAAATTAACATTTCCTGTGCTGGATACAGAAGCTTGCTTTGGTGGTCATTTGGACTGTTACTGTTTACAGATCATATTTTTGGATTGTTTTATATAAGGAATTGCACACTTCTGCATTGGATGTACAATAACCCCTCATTTGGTTTAAAGCTCAGCATTTTTATTTGCATATTGGTTTTATAAATTATATTAAAAGAAGTGAGTTAAAAGTCAGTCAGCCATACAATGCACTATGATAACAGAATTAAACCCAGCATTCCCTGCTCTGCTTGTCTAGAGAACAAGAAATCAGAATGTTATTACTTGTAGATGTTGAGGCATCCTAAAGGTCAGCAGAGGTTCAGCATCACTTATTAGCTAAGAACATTAATAAATATCTCCCATATTCTGAAGATATTTTCAGTTCAGCTCCAAAAACAATTGTTAAAAAGTTTGGGATTATTATGAATCCGAAACTGTCTCACAAATGAAGCAAATTAGAAAAAGACCTAAGGATGCAACAAAATTTGAGACATGGGGTGGCAGGTGCCCGATGATAGCTTTCACAAATTGGGTCTATATTTTGGATAATTTGAGAGAAATGTGTGTGATGTGTAATTTTAAGTTGACATTAGACCATATTTCATGAAAACTGATGGGGATAATATTTTATTGGTACCTGACTTCCATGTATTTTCTGAAATTCTGATTGAACAGTTCAGTTCTGAGCCCTGCCTCAGGGGTGCACTATTCTGAAAAAATGGCAAAGTCTGGAGGTGCTACTTAGGTCTTCATTGCTGCTAATAGTTTAATTTCTACAGTAAATATTAAGAAAAGAACAGGAAAGTCAACTGGGTTTCTTTTACCAAAATCTCTTACCTTGTAGCATCAAATATGTTGGTGAAAAGATGTTTTTGAGAAGGAGTTGAAGGTTATAACAACATTATTAATGTATAAATCTATAAAGCATTTTTGGTGTGTTAAAAATTATGTTGTTTAAGGTTTGCTAGATCAGGCAATTGTCTTTTAAAGGTGCAACAGATGGTAGCATCTTAGTCTTAAAACTTTTCCTGGGTTGACTCCATATTCCGAGCAAATGTTGAACCAATGGATTTCTGCTTAGTTGGTGTTAATTAGTAGGGTTGGTACATGGAGTAAAGTATATAGAGAAGAGTTAAAGGAATAATCAATTCACAAATTACATTTTTTACATGTTACTTACCCCATGTTTAATGTAACGATGGCCAAGAAAAACATTTGATCTTATGTTTTTGTGGAGAACAGAATAGAACCCAGTGTTGACCAATGCGGAACAAAACCAAAAAATATGAAAACATGTATGAAAATATCTCACATTACATTGTCGCATAATCCACATGTCAAGTCATCCAGTTATATGCTCAGAATGCACAAAATGCACGTATAGTTAAATGAATGCCTCCGGAAAATGAAAGCAGTCTACAAAATAGAAATCCTTTCACACAGTGTCATGCTTTTGAGTTGAAGACAAGCCTTTTGACCAATAAATGAGGAGGAGAGGCGGGTCTGCAATTTAAAAGGGGCTTCCTGTTTGTGGCCTGCTGTAATTTTCTGGTAAGTAGTAAGTAAAATTATTTTTGAGTGAAGTATTCCATTAATATAGAATTTCCAGTCCTTGGCGAACTAATCCTTTATTTACAAGACTGTAATAGACAAAAATCCTATATAAATAAGGTTAAACTTGAAACATAATAAAATGTGAGAAATGTCAAAGGGGGGGAGATCATTTATAGATATTATTGAGCACTTTACAATTTTAATAAGTTCACATCTAAAATGTGAATCTGGAAAAAACTACCTTGTTTGTCTCTGTGTAGCATTGATTGCTGAAATTGGTTAATTTGACAGCATCATGTTGTCATGTTATCGTGTTTTCCTGCTTTTAATTTAACAAACATTATCAAAGGAGGGAATGTCAGGTTATTCCATTTTTTGTAGCTTTCTACTTTGGATACAGTCTGCCTTTTACACTTTTCATTAGGGTGATTGTTATTATGTAATAAACATAATTTGTTCTGAAAGTGTAACTTCTGGATAAAACATAAGAACTAATGAGTTTTTTGTGGTTAACATTTGGAATCACATAGAACTCAACAAGTATATTTAATATAGTAATCGTTAATATATTTTGCAATAAAGTTTCAAAACATGCAATATTTTTGTCTCTAATTGGTACCACTTTCTTGAATTTCACTGTTCTGGATGTACTGAAAGGGCTGTTTATGTCGCCTTTGGCACAGTACAATTAAAACAGACCATCAGAAATAACTGAAGAGACAAAATCATTTTGAACAAGTGGGGTTGTCCTTCGTTACTGTGGTTGCCTTCACATGGCCTTCTTTGTACTAAATAAATATTTATTTAGTACAATGACATGCAATCCAAAATGGCCAGAAATCCGCAGATTTTTGAGAACATTGTCACCGGCCAAAGCGGCTCTGGATATTCCCACTTTCGTAAGTAGATTGTTCTAGCAGAAAAGTATAATTCTTATTGAATGAACTCGAAACGGTGTTTGGTCAAATCAGAGCATACATTTACACGATTGAATTTCAAAAATGGGGTTTTCCTCACATGCATTTATTGGTTACTTTGTAAAATAAATTATTAACTGCTGATGATGTAGATCAGTTTGTCTGTGCTGAAATTCCAAACAGAGAAAGCTATCCTGAATTATGGTACAAAGTCACTAAACACATGTCTCATGGGCCTCATTTAAAAGATTCAGTATGTTGGGACTAAAAGAAAAACGTGTTTAAAGAAATTTTCAAAAGCGTTCATTCAAACAACAGATATGACTAAGGCTGGCTTTCCTGATTATCGCCAAAGAGGTTATCATAATGAACAACACACTTAACATGGAAAGAAATATGGAAAAACTGTGATGCTCTATAACTCAAAGATTGTACCATATAACCCGTATTTGCTCAAATGATTCAATGGTCATATTAATGTCAAGTATTGTGCATCGGTTATAAGTATTAGATACATCTACAAGTACATTCATAAAGGGCATGATAGAGTACGTGTAACTTTATCAAAAGAACAGTCTTAGGATGAAGTTCAAGCATATTTAGAAGCAGGTGGCATTTAATGGAATTGCTAACGCACGGTCGATGTCATTGTGTTGAATTATTACCAATTCATTTACCAGGGCAGAATATGATTCAATTTAAAGAGGTCGAAGAAGCAGAAGCTTTAAAGGTAGCGAAAAATAGAAATACAAAATTATTGGCTTATTTTGAACTTAATAAAACAGACAAAAATGCAAAAGCATATACTTATGCACAAATTCCTTAACATTACACATGGCAGAAACAAAAAAGAGTGTAGCATCCAAGAAAAAATAATTGCAAAAGTGTTGCTCGATTAAATATTCTATCACCACAAGATATCGAACGGTTTCATTTAAAATTGTTGTTACGTGAATTGAAAGGAGCAACGTCGTATAAAGATGTTCTAACTATAGATGAAACCATGTACGGTACCTTTCAAGAAGTGGCACGAGCAACTGGGTAATGTAAATTGGATGACTATATGTTTGAAATGATGTCTGAGGCCGCTTCTGTAATGATGCCTGACAAATTAAGACACTTCTTTGTGTACTTAATTATGACGGATGAAGTCGATGCTTTACAATTATGGGAAACGTTCAAAGAAACATCCGAAACATTGAATGAACAAACGGTTTCTTTCAATCATCAAAGAAATGTTGGAAGCAGAAGATTCAACGATGCAGCAATTTGGACTTCCACAAGAAATGAAGGAATAGACAAAGAAAGAGATAACAGCAGACGAAAACCTAACAGTGAAAGACCATAAAAATTATATCAGATAACTTAATTCCAAATATTGATTTTACTGTATCACCAGCACTTGCATCAGATTTGTGTTTCAGAGACATTGTTGGAGGGTGAAGACAAAAGATTAAGATGAGCTCTTCTGCACAACACTGTACACGCTATCACAGCAGGAAGGCACCTGTTGTCAACACGTCTGATGTACTGATGAGAGACAACTTCCTGCTATGTACGTAACAGTACAAGCAGGCTTGCTATTGAGAATGAATGGGGGCTGCGAGGGGCGGTTTATCACCAGATCCACCTCACAGTCATCTCCACTACATTATGCTGCCTGCAGTGTCCGCCCATCGAGAACGAACACGGTGCGGCCAAAGGCAGGCAGTGAATCTCCTCCATTCAATAGGCAGCCATCCGATGTACACTACAATGCTACCCTTTGCCACCCCGTTCACCCTCCATGGCCTCCGTTCAGCCACAACCGGGTCACCGCTTGCAGCATTACCAGCCGCCCACCGAGAACACACGGGGCAGCTGTGTGTGCTGGACGGGCAATGCAACCGATTGCCGACTGGAGCCACCTGAGGGACACTACACTGCGTGAGCAGCGAAATTGCCCCCCTCCATCCAGCCACCGCTTGCAGCATTACCAGCCACCCTGGACTACCTTTATATATATATATATGAGCTGTGTAAGCCCATGCTGTAAAAACACAGGGTCCAAGAAACTATTGAAATTGTTAGAAAAAAAACTGAAATGCAGAGATGTCAGGTCGTTGAAAGGAACTAGAGCATCTCTCTCCTAGGAGGTTTCGGTTGCCGACATGCTCGCATTGTTTGTGCATTAGCGGCTAAGCGACTGTCTTTCTTCTGAGGTTTCCTTCTGCCAGCATGCTCGCCTCACTTGTGTAACCTCGGAGGCGGAGCCCTTACCCGACTCCACCTCTCACTTCGGACGGACGGACAGACACACACACTTTCACGTGTAGACATTTATATACAAGATATATATATAAAATAATGCAAAGCTGACTGACTCATTCACTTGCTCACTCATTAACAAAACACTATTTCCTGCATAGTTAAAAAGCTGAAACTTGGCAGGATGGTATATCTAGGGCAGTAAGTATCTGCTAAGAAAGGGCATTTTGATATACTGTATCAATATTCACACACAACAGAAACAACACTCCAAAATTTAAAAAATGCTTTGACTGATTAGATTGAAATTTAGTGACACTATAGGAAAAATAAAAACAGCCAACATGTTTTTTTATTTGTCAATACATTTTTATCGATATTTATTAATATGATGCTAACATACATGCTCTGCACTGCACTGACCTGAACATGCGAATCACACTACTAAGCAAGAGGGTGGAAGGATGACTGAAGACACGGTGGTGGTCCAGGACAGGAGAAAAGGAGACATGATCGTGTTGTGAATGGAAAGAGAAAGTTTGGCAAAGCACAAGGAAGACGCAAAGCTCAAAGGTTAAGAATTGACATTTTTTGCTGTTGATTATCGGCCCTCTAACAGGCATACTGGTTCTCATCTTGGTTATCCGTTCCGCTCTGTCGACCTCTAACCCCTAGTCGCAGCGCTGACACGCCCACTGCTCTTTGATTGCAGCGCTTAATTTCCACAAAAATTATTACAGTGCCTATAGAAAGTCTTCATACCCTTTTGAAATGGTTAATTTACTAGCCATGCAGTTTGAAATCAAAAACCATGCTTAAAAAAACTTTTACCAGCTTTTTAAACAAATGTTGCCTTGCAACATCTTACAAACTACTGAAAAGAAATTGACCATCTCAGAAAATTAATTAAAAAATGAAAAACAAGAATGACAGGATTGGAAAAGTCATCACTGCCCTGATTAAATACTTAGTAGATCCACCATTTGCTTTAATTACAGCCAGCAATCTTTTTGGTTATGTCTTTACTAGCTTTGTACACCTAGATTGGGGAATGTTTGCCCATTCTTCCTTGCAGAATTGTTCAAGTTTAGTCAAATTCCATGGTGACCAGCAAGGAACTGCTCTGTTCAAGTCCATCCACAGATTTTCTATTTGATTTAAGTCAGGACCTGAACTGACCACTCATGGACATTCACCTTCTTGTTCTTAAACCACCATGTTTTTCTTTTGAGGTATATTTAGGATTGTGGTCATGTTGGAAGGATGCAGGTTTTCCTCAAGAATCTGGGTGTACTTGGCAGCATCCATTTTTCCTTCAATCCTGACCAATGACCCAGTCCCTGTTGAAGAGAAACAGCCTCACAATATAAAGCTGCAACCACCATGCTTCACAGTGGGTATATGTTTTGGATGGTGTGCTGTATTTGCTTTTACCAAAACATAGTGTTTGGAGTTCAATCCAAAAAATGTCAATTTTTGTCTCATCCAATTTTTACATTTTTACACATGGCAACAGAATCTCCCAGGTGTGTTTTTGCATAGCACAAAGGAGACTGAATGTGGCACTTTTTCAGAAAAGGCTTCTTTATTGATACGCTGTCATACAGACCAGCTTAGTGTAAATCTTGAGAGATTGATGTCAAACGCACAGATCAACCAGTCCCAGCCACAAAGCCTTGTACGTCGTTCAAAGTTGCCTTTGGCCTCTTGGTAGCCTCTGTGATCAATGCCTTTCTAGCTTGTTCATCCAGTATAGATGGACTTCCTGATCGAGGCAACATTTTGGTGGTGCCATACACCTTCCACTTCTTAATAATGCTCTGAATGGTACTCAAAGGGATAGCTAAAGCCTTTGAAATGTTTTTGTAGTCTTCTCCTGACTTGTGTCTTTCTACAACTTTATCCTAGCGGCCTTTTGACAGCACATTCCCAACCATGTTGGTTTCTTTTTAAGAAGCTTGCACTACTAGTAGTGAAATCTTCAAAAGACGACTGGTTTTATTCTGAGGTGATCAACACCAATACAATTGATGTCAGATGGGGACATCATTTTTTCTAAACATTGGGGCAATGAGCCTAGTGTTTTACCTGGCAGCTGATTGGTTGTATCTGAGAAAGGTTAGAATGGTATGTTCTAAGGGTATGATCATTGTACCAAACCAGATATTTCACTATGGCAACACAAATTAGATGATCTACAAGTCTCGAATTAAAGTTTAAATCTGAACAATATATTCAATCTCTTTTTGCTGGTCCATTATTTAACCGAGTAATAATTTCTGTTTGTTTGCACTAATGCAATCTTTACTATTATTTTTTTAGACTTTCAAATTCTTGTACTTTCATTATCTCTAACCTGCCCTGCATGTATCGAATTCTTTACGACTTTCTACTTTGTCATCTACTCTTTGTCTTTTATTTCCGGCCCCGGGTGTGTTTAAATCTCTTGGCACAAAGTCTCGTCTTGTAGGACATGAAAGTATCTCTCTGAAAAAGTCACGTCTCGTCCCAGGCTAAAAAGTCTTGTCTCGTCTCAGGATTTTTTTTATTATAATAGAGAGATATCACACTAATTGAGCTGTAGCACCAATGATGTAATAGCCAACTAAATTAGTTGGTGAGAATAAGTAACTCTCTTTCGCCTAGTGCATTTTCTGTCTATAAATGCAGAGTGACAATCAGGTGCCAACAATTATTGTTAAAGCAGTGCCTAAAACCCATTGTCATAACAAGTTTAGAAAGAAAGATAGATAGATAGATAGATAGATAGATAGATAGATAGATAGATAGATAGATAGATAGATAGATAGATAGATAGATAGATAGATAGATAGATAGATAGATACTTTATTTGTCCCAAAGGGTAAAATAAAATGGTATACAAGCTCAAAAAAAAGATATATAAATCTTCTTCTTTTTTCAGCTGCTCACATTAGAGGTTGCCACAGCGGATCATCCTTTTCCATATCTTTCTGTCCTCTGCATCTTGTTCAGTTACACTCATCACCTGCATGTCCTCTCTCACCACATCCATAAACCTTCTCTTAGGCCTTCCTCTTTTCCTCTTCCCTGGCAGCTCTATCCTTAGCATCCTTCTCCTAATATACCCAGCATCTCTCCTTCTGCACATGTCCAAACCAATGCAATCTCGCCTCTCTGACTTTGTCTCTCAACCGTCCAACTTGAGATGACCCTCAAATGTACTCAATTCTAATCCTGTCCATCCTCGTCACACCCAATGCAAATCTTAGCATCTTTAACTCTGCTACCTCCAGCTCTGTCTCCTGCTTTCTGGTCAGTGCCACCATCTCCAACCCACATAACATAGCTGTTCTCACTACCATCCTGAAGACCTTCCCTTTCACTCTTCCTGATACCTGTCTGTCACAAATTACTCCTGACATTCTTCTCCACCCATTCCACCCTGCCAGCACTCTCTTCTTCACCTCTCTTTCACAATCCCTTTAACTCTGTATTGTTGATACTAAGTATTTAAACTCATCCACCTTTGCCAACTCTACTCCCTGCATCCTCGCCATTCCATTGACCTCCCACTCATTTACACAGATATATAAATAATTATATAAAAATATATAATGAATACAAACCACAACCCCCCACCCCAACATACATAACAACTCCTGGCTTGGATGACTAAGGGCTGCCTCCATACATAACAGGCTTGCAGGTAAGCTGAGGTCAGACCTGAGCAGATTGACCATAGGTTTACATTTAAAGTCATTAATATTTGAAGACAGCAAGTCCAGCTTGTGGTATCAATGAATGGAACACTATCAGAGGTAATAAAGTTGGATAAACTAACAAACCATAGTGGTGGAAAGTATCATCTTTATGCATTTTAAAGGAAAATGTGCTACAAATAGTCTTAATTACCTACCGCTCCTGTTTAAATTCCATGCAGTCAAGTTCTCGAGAGACTGTGAGAGATTTTTAGATCAGCATGACTGCAGTTTAGCGCTTCTGTACATTGAAAGACAGAAATGATGGTGTCCAGGTACTGTACTGGTAAATATGAAAAGCATCTGTCTGTCTTTTGACAGAAACCAAAGCAAAACAACTAATAAGGTGTGTAATTATTTTCTCCAGGGTGCATTTGACAAGGCTGTATCAGCATGCTTACAGGATGAATTAAGTGAGACTAATTTTTGAGAGATTTATTTCTGGACAGTTTTATTTGCTTTGTACATTAAGAGTCCTCTCTTTGGAAGAGTGAGTATGCTATCATCGTTTTTATTTTTGGTTTTGTTTTCTTTATTATTCACCCATTTCTTCCTGTTCAAGTTGGCAGGAGCCAGAACTACAGTAATGATTTTTGTTTGAAACCTCAAAAACTGAAAGCACCTAGAAAGCATAATAGTATTATTTTGCTTTTGTTTTTGTTATAAGAGATCTTAAAAATACTGCATAGTACATGCAAAATAATTTATCATTTACTTCAATATTCTAGAGTAAAATAATTTTACTTTTTATTGTGGAAAGTTTAATATATAAAAATAAATATGATATATGGTACAAGGTGATCATCTGTAATGGCTTACTGGAAATTTGATCCACAATAGGCCCTTTATGAAGGCAAAAAATCTGTGATGTGATGTACTATGATGTAAACACTTGCAGATAAGATCTATGTGGTGTGTGGAACAGCCCGGACACAGACAGGCAGGCATCGTTAAAGTCACCACACACGCTTTACTTACAATATCTACAACACAGTAAACTGCACACAACCCAGTGCCCCTGCACCAATCACCCTCAAGTCCGGCCCTTTTCCTCAAATCCTCTCCTTCTGACCACTGCCTCGCCTCCTCTCCTCTCCTCTCCTTTCCTCCAGGCTTCGTCCTCTTCCACCCGGCTCCAGCTACCGAATGGATGGAGGCGGCCCCTTTTATCCTCACCCGGACGTGCTCCAGGTGCCTCCCAATGAGCTTCTGCCAGCACTCTCTGGTGTGGCGGAAGTGCTGGCCGTGCACCCGGAAAATCTCCGCGTATCCCTGATCTTTGTCCCCCCAGCACTTCCGGGTGTGGCAGAAGTGCTAAGGACCAGGGCTCTCCAGGCATATGGACGCCTCCTGGCGGTGACCACGGGCCCCTATAGGGTTGAGCTTCCATGCTCTGTTCCTGTGGTCCCCATACCAACCAGGGCGGCTGCCATCTCGTGGTCCAGTGGAGGCATAATCCCTCCATTGGTCCTTCCGGGGCATCCCACAGTGGTATTTTGTGTAACTAGAAGGGAGTTCATGTATATATGCTCTTTGGTCTTATTAACAGGTGCTATATTAAGAAGCAGTGAGGTATAGTGTTGTTTCTGACATTTTTTGCCAAGTTTGTGTATATTAGAGCATCACGGAAGCTATACCTAAATTTCCTGTTAAAGCACAGTAATGAAAGTGTGCACCATGGATGAATATGTCAGACAAATTAAACACAATAAATATGCAAAGAAAAAATGCATTGTGAGATGGTGACAATAAATTCTAACATAAATGGTATGTGAGCATAAAATAGTGTCATGAAATATATTCTGTTTATATTTTAGTGACACCACACACACAACTTGAAATGAAAACTGACATTTTAAACCGTCAAAGTTGACAGGGTGGACTCTAGCGAGTAAGTTGTGTGTTTTGATTAATAAAATGTTGGGAGCGTGACAGTGACCATCAAGGGACACATTTATAGGAGATACTTCAGATGAAGACTCCAGATGATAAATCCAGAACTCTTTGAATTAGTTACTTTTAAGCGTGTATATCCGCACAGACGAACACTGTCACAACTTTGAAGACAAATTCAACAATCAAAATCACAGCACAGCAACTACTACGATTGAAAGTGACAGTTTTCATTTCAAGGCCCCTGAAGTGACTTCTCCCCTTTTTGGCCCACTGTCCACCAAAAGGTCAGAGCATGTCACTGTTTAACAGTAAAATTTCATTTTTACAAATCATCCGTTGCTGTTCTTGTAGCAACCTCACACCCCTTTAACGTGTTTTAATGGTCAGGACCAAAGTAGTTTTGGACCTCTGGTTTGTGCAGAGGAGAGGGGTGGCGGGGATGAACAACGACAAGTCGTATCCGCCTGCATGGAGGAGTTCTAACTGGAGTTCATTTCCTCCAAAATATGGACGGAACAAATGCTTACAGTGCCTGGAAAATACGATCCTTTTTTTCCTGTAATCGTTATTCTTCTCAAAAATACTCAAGTAGGCACCCCTGCCCTCAGTAGTGTTAAGGAGTCTCCTAAATAAATGGGTGCGGCTTTGAAACACCGCCAGTCAACAATTATGTGTTGCTTGTGGTGGGACGTTGTTCGAAATCTATTTAAATTAATTTGAGTGCAGCGCATGTTTTGACCTCTTAGATTATCAAACCGACTTTATACCAGTGATCAAATGAAGAGTAACAAGCACGCGCGCCATAATAATCAAATAAGAAAGAACCCCTGTCTAGACTAAGTAACGGTTTATGGTCCTTCGTCTAAGCTAACGATAGATATTTTTTTCAATAATATTTCAGCTTCTTTTCCAAATAAAACAACAAAGGCTGTGTTCTGATGTGACTAATTCAGATAACATCGGCTGTAGCGGACGCGCCCACGGGGGCTATGGAAGGCGATGCGCCTCTTGGCATCTCGTTAGACAAAGGCGCCGCCAGCTTTACGATGACACCTGGATTAAGTGCCAGGAGAGTCGAAGCCGCACCCCCCTGTCATCTGTCGCCTTTTCCACTGCCCGATCGGTCCTCTCACGGGACGCTGTTGTCCTTCAATGCTCGTGCCAAATTGTGCGTTTAAAAGTCATTATTCACGTATCCTTAACTGAAAATCAAATTCCTCGCAATAGTCCACGCGCTGTTGTTAGTGGCATTCCTTTGTCACATTGCAGAACCTGTTGTGATAACACGCAGTAGTAAAGTGCAGACGTCAACAGCGACTTGTTTTTTAGCGGGCGTTTAGTCGCCAAACTGCGCGCTGAGCTGCGCAGCGCGTTTTTGAAGAGTTGTTACCACGCCCACTTTCGCGCCGTACAGTCGTTTAGTCTCAGCTGTTGCACAGAGACGCGCAGCTCAAAAATAGTTAAGGCAAGTGTTTGCCGCGAGCGCTCCGTCGCCTAGGAGAACGCCGCTCTTCTGCAGGGTGAAACAAACACTCTGGGGCTCCTCAGGGCTTTTCTAACAGTCTCATCAGACAAGTAGCATTAAAAGTGTAATCTGTGCTTTGCAAGACAGAAGGACGCCGAGCAGAGACTTCAGAGAAGGAGCTGTGAACCTCACCTACTCCCCATGAAAAGAAGGGTATCCAGAGCCACTTCTGCGATATGATTTTATAAAAAGTGTAAGAAAAAAGCTATGCAGCACAACTGAAAGACGGGACACGTTCTTCATCTGGCAAACTCTACGCTTGACTTTGGATCTGTTTGCTCATCTCCGATCCCCAGGCGGGAAAGTAGGGGAGTCCAGGCTTCATGGATATCTACTAAGAGCAGAGTAACCTCCTCGCACCTTCCATGGCAGGCATCCACAGCGCCACGACCAAGAGCATCAAGCCCTTCAGGTCCAGTGAAGAGTATCTCTATGCCATGAAGGAAGACCTGGCCGAGTGGCTCTCGGAACTTTACGAAATCGACATCGGTGTGGACAGCTTCTTGGAGGTTCTGGAGACCGGCTCGTTGCTGTGTCATCATGCCAACAACGTGACGCAGGTTGCGGCGGAGTTCGTGGAGGAGCACCCTGCTGTGTCAGAAAAGCTGAAACTGCCCAAGTCGGGGGTCACCTTTGTCAAGTCGGCCCAACCTGCAACTTTCTTAGCACGAGATAACGTGTCCAATTTTATCAACTGGTGTCGAAAGGAAATGGATATTAAAGGTACGTTATGAAGAAAGACGAAGAAAGGTCTTGTAATGTGTGGGGGCACACGGGGATATTCCATATGGATGACAGCACAGGACTTTAAATATAAGGATGTCTTAAAAATGGGGTAGGGCTTGGGTGCCTGCACCCTCACCCTGGATGCATATCAGGCAGGGAACTGTAACAGTCGTACAAACTAATGTATAGAAGGAATACAAAAAAAAAAGCAAACTAAATCTTAATTCACAAAACCATCCATTTTTTCAAATTGCTTATTCTGAGCAGGGTAGTGGGGAAGCTGGAGCTTTTTCCAGCTGATTTTTCCAGTTTTAAGTAAGCAATATGGAGACTGCAGTAGAGTCGATTTGTTTTAGCTGACAAAAGACAGTTAAGAGTCTTTGAGATTCAGCTCACTGCTGCAGCAGTATTTGTGTTGTGGCCAGTTTAGATTTACTTGTGCAAGAGTGAGTGAATGTTTGTGTACACATACTGTGAAGTGCTGCCTTCTCCTTTACAGTACTTTAGCTAACAGGGTATCAGCAGGAAAAAAAGAAAAACGTAAATGTGGCTATATTTTTAAGTCGATCAGCTTTGCTGGTTATTTTATACTTATAGTATATACTGTGTATGTTTATATTTGTAAACAGTAGTACAGTATATAATAATATATACTATACTGCATACACGGTTGATTCAGAAAATATTCAAATCGCTTTTTCTCCACACTTTATTTTGCCATTGTTGCTCAACAGTCTTTCCTTAATAACCTTTTATGACAACATGAAAATGTTTTCAGAAAGGTTTGCAAATTTCTTAAAAATCAAAAACTGAAATCTCTCATTAATTCAAGTATTCTCTCACTCATAAAAAAAGTCTTCAGACCCTTAATTCAGTACTTTGTAGAAGCCTCTTTGGCAGCAATACCAACCCTTTGGGTTTTCTTGGGTAAGTCTCTAGAAGCTTTGCAGACCTGGATTTGATCAGCTTATCACACTCTTCCTGGCAGGTCCTTTCAAACTCTGTTAGACTGAATGAGATACATTTGTAAACTGCTATCTTCAGGTCTATCCACAGATGTCCTATGGGGTTTAAATCTGGGCTTTGGCTGGGCCACTCAAGGACAGTTAGAGACTTGTCCTGAAGGTACTTCAGCATTACTTGGCTGTATGCTTTGGGTCATTGTCATGTGGAATGGTTAACTGTTGCCTCAGTCTGACTCTGTGCACTCTCTGGAGCATATTCACTGTTTGGTTGGTTTTGGGAAGGTGATAAGCAGTGTCTGGTATTTGTCAGGCATAGTTTTTGAAGTTAAGTCTAAAGACTTCAATTTTTGTCTCATCAGAGCAGAGAATGTATTTCTTCATGCTCTCAGAGGTCTTTAAATGCCATACGGCCAAACTTCAAGCAGAAGTGCCTTATTACCTGATTCATGGAATTCTGCTGAGATCGTCCTCCTCCCAACAGGTTCTTCCATCTCAGGAGGGGACTTCTGAAGCGTGTTTGAGTGACAGTTGGGTTCTTGATCACCTCCTGAAGCCATTTTTGTTTGGTTACACAGTTTGGCCAGATGGCCAACTCTAGAAAGAGTTCTGGTTGGTCCAAACTTCTTCCATTTCGCAATTACTGAAGCCACCGTGTCACTGGAAACAATCAAAGCTTTAGGTTTCATTCCCTTGCCCCGATCTGAGCCTTCACAGAGAGGTCTACAGATAATTCCTTGGATTTCCTGGCTTGGATTTTGTTCTAACATGCAGTGTGAATTGTGGGACTTTATATACACAGGAGTGTGCCTTTGTTCTTGGAGTGACATTGCAAAGGGTCTGAATACTTACAGTATACACCTGTAAATGAGTGATTTCAGTTTTTGATATGTAATAAACGTGCAAACCTTTCTGAAGACATGTTTTCACTTTCTCTTTATGGGGTCTTGAGTGTAGATTGATAAGCAAAAGTGACAATTTTATTAATTTAAGACTAAATGCACAACTCAAAAAATATGCAGAAAAAATATAGTAGTATATAGGTGGCTCTGAGGTTAAGGATCTGTGCTGGTATCTGGAATGTTGCCGATTTGAATCCCCGTTATTGTCAAAGGAGATCCTACTCTGCTGGGCTTTTGAGCAAGGCCCTTACCCCGCAATTGCTCCAGGGGCACTGTGCAATGGCTTACCCTGCACTCTGACCTCAAGGGGTATGCAAAAATGAACAAATTCCTTATCCATCCATCCATTATCCAACCCTCTATATCCTAACACAGGGTCATGGGGGTTTGCTGGAGCCAATTCCAGCCAACACAGGGTGCAAGGCGGGAACAAATCCCGGGCAGGGCGCCAACCTACCGCAGACAAATTCCTTATACAGGATAAAATAAATAAAGAACAAGAAGTACAGTACTATGCTATAGTAGTAGTATAGTAGTATAGTAAATATATTGTGAAGCCTGGGAGTGTACAGCCGCCCAAACCCCAACACAGAGAGGCAGGACACTGGTTAAGCACACATCACACCGTTTATTTACACAGTGCACAAATCACCAACAAAGTCCCTTTGTCGCTGCGTTCAATCCTCCAGACAGGTTTTGTCCTCTTCCTCCTGATTTTGGCTATTGACGTATGGCGAGTGGCTCCTTTTTATAGGGGACCTGGAAGGACTCCAGGTGCCCAACAAGCTTCTTCTGGCAGCATTTCCGGGTGTGATGAAACTGCTGCAAAATAAGGGCCTGAAAACATCCATGTGCCCCCTGGCGGTGGGCACGGGCTCCAACCCCCACCCTGCACTACACGCCAGCCACTTCGTGTCTCTGCTGCTTTGTGAAGAGGGGGGCTGAACGCACCCCAAGGAGATGCGGTCACTTCTCTGAAATCCCCTCTTAAGTGGTGATACAATGGGAAACAAATACATTTTTTTTTTACCTCCTCTTTGCTCGATCAGCTGCTGGATTGCTGCTGCTGCCATGCCACGTGATCTGCATCTTGTGCTGTGCACTTCTGCCATATCACCTATGTCCATATATTCAATCTCTTTTCAATTTTATCTTTTAATCAATATCACATTAAATTTTGATTCCATGCCTGGAATTACATTGTGACAACGCAATGTATAGCTGCCCGTGACTGAATATCATTTCTTTCTCTCTACAAGAAATGTGTCTGACAATGGCATTCACACAAATGAAAAAATGATTTCTCTCACAGGATTTCACTTTCACCGAACAACAAATCTTTTAATTCTCGCAGATACGCCTCTTCATTGGAAAGAAACACTACTTTTCCCTGATGGCAACACGAATTCGACAATCTACAAGTCTCCGACTTAAAGTTTAAATCTCTTTTTGCTGTTCTGTTTTTTCACAGAGTAATAATTTCCGTTTGTTTGCACTGATGCGATCTTTACTCTCCTTTTTTCTCACAATAGTACATTATAGCAAAAGAAATTTATACAATACTAAAGATGAACTTATGAACTGGAGTGACTATTTTAAACTGTCAGCTAAAGAACTGTGCAGGTGAAAGTCAGACATAAGAATGAGAGATAAAGATGCCCACAGTTCTGATTTCTTTACTTTTTCTAACCTTTTTGTTGTAATTGTGTTGGTGAGGACATAACATGTCCTCATGTAGCTGTACACTATACAGTCATATGAAAAAGTTTGGGAACCCCTCTCAGCCTGCATAATAATTTACTCTACTTTCAACAAAAAAGATAACAGAGGCATGTCTTTCATTTCTTATGAACATCTGAGTACTGGGGTGTTTTCTGAACAAGTGAAGCAGTATTTAGTTGTATGAAATTAAATCAAATGTGAAAAACTGGCTGTGCAAAAATGTGGGTCCCCTTGTAATTTTGCTGATTTGAATGCATGTAACTGCTCAATGCTGATTACTTGCAACACCAAATTGGTTGGATTAGCTCGTTAAGGCTTGAACGTCATAGACAGGTGTGTCCAATCATGAGAAAAGGTATTTAAGGTGGTCAATTGCAAGTTGTGCTTCCCTTTGACTCTCCTCTGAAGAGTGACAGCATGGGATCCTCAAAGCAACTCCCAAAAGATCTGAAAACAAAGATTGTTCAGGAAGGCTACAAAAAGCTATCTCAGAGGTTTAAACCGTCTGTTTCAATTGTAAGGAATGTAATCAGGAAGTGGAAGGCCACAGGCACAGTTGCTGTTAAACCTCAGGTCTGGCAGGGCAAGTAAAATACAGGAGCAGCATATGCGCAGGATTGTTAGAATGGTTACAGACAACACACAGATCACCTCCAAAGACCTGCAAGAACATCCTGCTGCAGATGGTGTATCTGTACATCGTTCTACAATTCAGCACAATTTGTACAAAGAACATCTGTATGGCAGGGTGATGAGAAAGAAGCCCTTTCTGCATTCACGCCACAAACAGAGTCACTTGTTGTATGCAAATGCT
Source organism: Polypterus senegalus (assembly GCF_016835505.1). Taxonomy (NCBI): domain Eukaryota; kingdom Metazoa; phylum Chordata; class Cladistia; order Polypteriformes; family Polypteridae; genus Polypterus; species Polypterus senegalus. The sequence continues at coordinate 110,098,564 of NC_053159.1, read as the reverse complement.
CATTTAGACAAGCCAGATTCATTTTGGAACAAAGTGCTTTAGACTGATGAAAAAAAAGTGATTTATTTGGTCATTACAAAAAGCGCTTTGCATGGCAGAAGAAGAACAGCGCATTCCAAGAAAAACACCTGCTACCTACTATCAAATTTGGTGGAGGTTCCATCATGCTGTGGGGCTGTGTGGCTAGTTCAGGGACTGGGGGACCTTGTTAAAGTCGAGGGTCAGATGAATTCAACCCAAGATAATGTTCAAGCATCAGTCACAAAGTTGAAGTTACGCAGGGGTTGGATATTCCAACAAGACAATGACCCAAAACATAGTTCGAAATCTACAAAGGCATTCATGCAGAAGGACAAATGCAATGTTCTGGAATGGCCGTCACAGTCCGCTGAATGGAATATCATTGAAAATCTATAGGATGATTTGAAGCAGGCGGTCCATGGTTGGCAGCCATCACATTTAACTGAACTGGAGAGATTCTGTAATCATCAAAGGCGTCTAGAGGCTGTTATATTTGCAAAAGGAGGCTCAACTAGGTATTGATGTAATATCACTGTTAGGGTGCCCAAATTAATCCAATAAACTTAATGTCACTGCTGAAATACTGTTTCCATAAGGCATGTCATATATTAAAAGGAAGTTGCTACTTTGAAAGGTCAGCCAATGATAAACAAAAATCCAAAGAATTAAGTGGGGTTCCCAAACTTTTTCATATGACTGTATATGTATGGTAAATACACCCCAAACCCCCGTACAACCTCCCCCTCCATCCCCACCCTTCCCCAGCTATGTATTGCCTTTGATTCCTGTATGTCTAATCATTTTCCACTGATGATGACACCTGGCAGGTTGTTGAAAGCTTAGGAATAAAAAAACTATTTTAAGATATATGACTCATTTTCTCCCTTTGTTGCTCTTTAGCTGCAAATAAGCAAACTGTACCACAGACCTTCGCTTATATATATATATATATATATATATATATATATATATATATGAGGGACGTTGGAAATGATGAAGGTGGGAGTAGTAGTAATTGGGCATTAAAAAGTTGGAACGACTCTGGGAAAATTGCATCACAAACAAAGATGACTATGTAGAAAAGTGATATAATTTGTTTACTGAAATTCTTAATGAACAGAGTTAAAAAAGCACAAAAACCTTTTGAAAGTCCCTTGTATATATGTGAGTGTGTGTGTTTATAAACAGAATGTATCATTTGTGTGATATAATATTTATAGTATATATATATATGTATATGTATGCACACAGAGGTATTAGTGAATGCTTGTAAGACAAAAGGTAGGGTTTATAATTAACTTTTACATTTCAGCACAGCATTACCTTTTAAGATCTTTCTTATTCCCTGAGTGGCAGAGTGAAGAGTGCTGATGTCTCACAGATCCATTGTCCTAAGTTTAAGTCCTGTACTAGGTTGCAGTTTCTATGGAGTTTGAATGCTCTCCCCATGTGTATTGGATTTGAAATTCTGTTTTTCTCGCAGATTCCAGCAGCATGCACCTTAAGTTAACTTGTAATGTGTGTGTGTGTATGAATTCATCCCACGGAGGGCAGGTACCCTGTACAGGGTTGGTTTTTGCCATATTGGTCAGTGCTGCACTTCAACCATAAGAACAAGATGGTTTGCCAATATTATTTATGTTTTTACTTTTTGTCTGTTATATATATATATATATATATATATATATGCATATATGCACAACTGCATTGGACTGACATCCGATCAGCGATTGTTGATCCTTGCCCTTCTGGGGGAGATTTAGCTCAAAGTGACAAAAATTAGATTATGTTGTTTCAGAAAATAAATCAGTTAATTCAAGTATAGACACACTGGCTGATGGTGAAAACCCCATACATATTAATTTATTTGTTTTTAATATGAAACCTTGAATTTTAGCAATAGCAAGTATGAGGAAAAATTTTAAATGGCAACCTTGAAATGTTCTGCACAGAGGGATGTGCATAAAACACCCGATATACGTAGGTGTACAGCTTGTGTGCAAGAAAATCCAATGTGGATAATGGCTGGAATTCAGACAAAAGAGAGTTCCATAAAGTATAAAGTTAAGGGTGTGTCAACAAAGTCACCTGTTTGTTTCTATTTTTTCTTCTTCGTTTATGAAATTTTATAAATGTTCAGAACTTTTTTGAGTTATAAAGCATCAGTAATGTTTTTATTTAAATTAGATCAAAATGTAAAAATGATGGGAGATTGTAGTATATGGGGGCTCGGATATATATACTATATATATTCATTTATTCTGTTGTCACAGTGACTGACATTACTGCTTTGCAGCCTTTGTTTCCCTCAGGTTGAATTTGTGTTGCTTTGTGTGGAGTTTGGTCTTTCACCTCAAGGTCATGTGGGTTTATTTCTCCCACAATCCAAGCACTTGTTGTCAAATATGTTGGCATGTAGTGGTGCATGTGAATGTCTGGCTGTTTTTTACTTGTGCTGGTGATCAACTGACAAGCAGACTACAGTGGGTTGTTGAGCTGTAAGATTATTTGTGGCAGAAGTTTTGCTGCCATGGCTGGACTAACCAAACTCCTGTTAATTAATTTGTCATATGTATTTTTCTCAAAACCATTTTTCTAAAGCAAGAGTCTTTTAGTTACACTGTTGATTATTTCTCTAAAATAACTGCAAGCCTTTTATGTAAATGTTGTTGGTCATCAGGAAGGTATCTGTAGTTTCCACATAACACACATCTTCACATGCTTTACAAATTCTTTGGCATGAAACCTATCATTTTTCTCTTGTACCAATGCCAAGATTTGTCATCTCTCTATTATAAAAAATCCTGGGACGAGATGTGACTTTTTCAGAGAGATACTTTCAAGTCCTGCGAGATGAGATTTTGTGCTAAGAGATTTAACCATGCTTGGGGCCAGAAATAAAAGACAAAGAGTAGATAACAAAGTAGAACATTGTAAAGTGGTTCAAAAACGCTGGTGCAGAGCAGTTTACAGATAATGGAAGTATGAAAATTTTAAAGTCTTAAAAAACTGATAGTAAAGATCGCATTACTACAAACAAACAGAAATTATTACTCAGTGAAATAACAGAACAGTGAAAAAAAATCTAATATATTGTTTGGAATTAAACTTTAAGTCGGAGACTTGTTGATCGTCTGTTGCCATCAGGGAAAAGTAGTGTTTCTTCCCAATCAAGAGGCGTATCCGCGAGAATTAAAAGATTTGTTTGCTGAAATCCACATACACGAGCGGCAGAGACACGAAGTGGCTGGCACATAGCCTAGGACGGGGAGTTGGTGAGAGAAGACCCCTAGTATTCATTAACTGCTGGAGTAATAAAAATTTATTTGAAGGTTGTCTTACTGTCAAACAATAGCACTGTGCTGTGGCCTTTGGAGGGGTCAATAAAAACTAGGGGAAAATTATTTGCAAAATTAAATGGGAAGATTTAAGAAGAAAGGATAACATAACTTACTCCTTAGCTGCAATACAGATGGCACCAGACCTGCATTGCTCCAGGTTTTTTTACAAAACCTACCACTATTACATCCATCCATCATCCAACCCACTGAATCCGAACACAGGGGTCTGCTGAAGCCAATCCCAGCCAACACAGGGGACAAGGCAGGAACCAATCCCGGACAGGGTGCCAACCCACCGCAGGACACACACAAACACACCAAGCACACACTAGGGCCAATTTAGAATCGCCAATCCACCTAACCTGCATGTCTTTGGATTGTGGGAGGAAACCCACGCAGACACGGGGAGAACATGCAAACTCCACGCAGGGAGGACCCGGGAAGTGAACCCAGGTCTCCTAACTGCGAGGCAGCAGCGCTACCACTGCGCCACCATGCCGCCCTACCACTATTACTCACAAACAAAAAAAATAAATACATATAAATAACCAGTGTCTCCAGTCTCCCAACTAATATGGTCCGAGGTGCAGGAGTGATGTCAAAATCAGTGTTGCTTCTGGATGCAGTAAACCCCAAATTCAATCCAATTTACAGGGATACCACACCTAGCTGCTGGACATTAGAATTAGAATTACAATTAGAACAATCTAGACGAGAACAGGCCATTCAGCCCAACAAAGCTCGCCAGTCCTATCCACTTGTTTCCTCCAAGAAAACATCAAGTCGAGTTTTGAAAGTCCCTAACGTCTTACTGTCTACCACACTACTTGGTAGCTTATTCCAAGTGTCTATCGTTCTTTGTGTAAAGAAAAACTTCCTAATGTTTGTGCGAAATTTACCCTTAACAAGTTTCCAACTGTGTCCCCGTGTTCTTGATGAGCTCATTTTAAAATACAAGTCTCGATCCACTGTACTAATTCCCTTCATAATTTTAAACACTTCAATCATGTCACCTCTTAATCTTCTTTTGCTTAAACTGTAAAGGCTCAGCTCTTTTAATCTTTCCTCCTAATTCAACCCCTGTAGACCTGGAATCAGCCTAGTCGCTCTTCTCTGGACCTTTTCTAGTGCTGCTATGTCCATTTTGTAGCCTGGAGACCAAAACTGCACACAGTACTCAAGATGAGGCCTCACCAGTGCATTATAAAGGTTGAGCATAACCTCCTTGGACTTGTACTCCACAGATCGTGCTATATAACCTAACATTCTGTTAGCCTTCTTAATGGCTTCTGAACACTGTTTGGAAGTTGATAGCTTGGAGTCCACTATGACTCCTAAATCCTTCTCATAAGGTGTACTCTCGATTTTCCGACCGCTCATTGTGTATTCAAACCTAATATTTTTACTTCCTATGTGTAATACTTTACATTTACTGACATTAAATTTCATCTGCCACAAATCTGCCCAAGCCTGTATGCTATCCAAGTCCTTCTGTAATGATATAACGGATTCCAAATTATCTGCTAATCCACCTATCTTGGTATCATCTGCAAACTTAACCAGCTTGTTACTTATATTCCTATCTAAATCATTTATATATATTAAAAATAGCAGCGGCCCTAGCACTGACCCCTGTGGAACACCACTCTTAACATCGCCAGTTCTGATGAGGTTCCTCGCACCATCACCCTCTGCTTCCTGTGTCTGAGCCAATTCTGCACCCATCTAAAAACATCACCCTGAACTCCCACTTCTTTTAACTTGATGCCCAACCTCTCATGTGGCACCTTATCAAATGCTTTCTGAAAGTCCAGATAAATAATATCATAAGCTCCACTTTGATCGTATCCTTTTGTTGCCTCCTCATAGAATTCCAACATGTTAGTAAAACACGACCTCCCTCTTCTGAACCCATGCTGACTGTTCAGAATAACTCCTGTCCTTGCATGTGTTGCTCAATCTTATCCTTAATAATTCCTTCCATTAATTTTCCTGTGATGCTTGTTAAGCTTACTGGCCTATAGTTGCTTGGATCTGCCCTGTCACCCTTTTTATATAATGGGATGATATTTGCCATTTTCCAGTCCTTTGGAATCTCTCCAGTGCACAGTGACTTCCTAAAAATATGTGTCAAGGGTTTATATATGTACTCACTAGCCTCCTTAAGAACACGAGGATAAATATTATCTGGGCCTGGTGATTTGTTTGATTTCATCTTATTTAATCTGAGCAGCACTTCTCCCTCTACAATTTCCAAATCCCTCAGTACCTCCTTAGTAGTTGTTTACCTCTGGCAGGTTATCCACTTGCTCACTTGTAAACACCTCAGAAAAATGTAAGTTTAGGGCATCTGCTATTTCATTGTCTGTATCTTTTAATTCCCTTTACTATTCCTGATGAACTTGACCTCCTCCTTAACTGTTCTTTTACTACTAAAATACTGAAAGAATCTCTTGGGGTCTTCTTTCGCCTTATCTGCTATATTCCTCTCCAACTGTCTTTTAGCCTCTCTGATATCCTTCTTAATGGTTGCCCTCATTTTCTCATACGCTACGGTTCTCTTTGCAGTCATTAGTCTTATATGCCTTATACAGCAGTTTTTTCCTTTGCAACTTCTTTTTTAAATCTTTATTAATCCATCGTGGAGTTTTTTAGTTTCCTATTACTTCCAAATTTAGGTATGTATCTGTCCTGCATTACATGTAAAACATTTTTAAACCTGTTCCACTGCTCCTCGACTGTCTCCACATTTAAAAGCTTATCCCAGTCTATCCTACTTAGACTTTGTCGCATCTGCTCAAAATTAGCCCTACTAAAGTTCAACTTAACAATTTTAGTCTTTGCATCTGTACTCTTACAAAATACTGAGAATTGTATTACATTATGGTCACTTGACCCTAGTGGTTCAATCACCTCTACACCCTCAATTCTATCCTGATTATTACAGAATACTAAATCCAGATAGGCTTCACCCCTTGTTGGTGCTTTAACATGCTGTGTTAAAAAACAGTCACTGATTACTTCTAAAAACTCCTGCTCTTGTGCTCCTCCATCTGTAAGGTTATCCCAGTTAATATTTGGATAATTAAAGTCCCCCATGACTATAATATCTCCCTGTAAACTTGCCTTTTGATATTACTAAAAGATGTGTGTTGAAATTACTGTCTGAATTGGGTGGTCTATAACACACTCCTAAAATGAGACCTTTTCCCTAATATTTTCCAGGCGAAGCCACATGTCCTCACTAAGATGGGGCTCATCATCCAACTGAAGATGACTTACATTTAATTCCTGTTTGGCATAAACAGCAACCCCACCTCCTTTTCTGTTCTGTCTATCCTTCCTAAAAATGTGTATCCCTCTATGTTACACTCATCCCCATCTTTGTTATTTAGCCAGGTTTCCGTTATTGCTATAATATCATAATTATGCTCTGCTACATACAACTCCAACTCACTTACCTTATTTTTGATACTTCTAGCATTAAGGCAAGCTATTTTTAATGTGTTAATCCTTCTATCTTTACGTGTTTGCTTAAAATTTACATTACTATGCATTTTTATTTCTACACCATTGTTTGTTCTTCCATGTATAGATCTAAATCTGGCCTGTCCTAAACTCCCTGCCCCCATTCCCTAGTTTAAACAATCCTCGACTAGCCTACACATACGCCTCCCCAATACATTGGTGCCCCTCCGGTTCAGATGTAACCCGTCCGCGGAACAGGTCCCATCTGTTCCAAAAGGAGTCCCAATGCCCCATAAACCTATACCCTTCTACCCTGCACCAAGATTTGAGCCACGCGTTAAGCCTTCTAATCTCCTCAATCTTACCTGGACTGGCGCGTGGCACTGGCAGAACTTCAGAGAAGACTACCTTGTCAGTTCTGCTCCTCAGCTTGGTACCTAACTCTTTGAATTTGGATCGCAGAACTGACAGACTACCCTTATGTATGTCATTTGTTCCAACGTGGACAATGACAACTGGATCCACCCCCGCTCTGGCCAAGAGCCTATCCACCCTTCCAGGGCGGTCTCCCACCTGTGCTCCCGGAAGGCAACACACCGTACGAGACTCTCTCTCTCTCTGGAGCACACCTGCGCTTCAATCCCCCTAATGATTGAGTCCCCAACTATCACTACCTCTCTCTTTTTGGGAACTGGTTTTGAGGTGGCCCGTTGGGGCTCCTCAACCCTGCCTACCACCTCAGAAATTATCAGAGTCACCGTCCAGCTCCGCCAGGACATGATAACGGTTAGACACTTCTAATTCTGGGGTTGATGCCCCCGGACAGTGTGCACCCTTTACCTTACGCCTTGCGACCGTGACCCACCTATTCCTACCTGTCTGGTCTGGAATCTCCTCCCGCGCCACCTTAGGGGTGCACACTATCTCTCTAAAGGACACCTGGGCCAAGTCCGCCAATTCTCTATTACAACGCAGGTCAGCCAACTCCTCCTCCAGTTCAGCGACCCTGAAGGAGGTCATCTTCCCGAGTTGCACAGGTCCCTCACACGGTCTGTACAGGTGCTATTGTGAATACCCAATAGGTAGGTGATGGTCAAGTTGCTCCACTGTAATGTGTGGAAATGCCCCCCCCTGGTTGTGTCTTCTCCAATATTTCACCATCACATTCCCCCTGCATAACACTCCAAAATCATTCCTCTCTTTCAGACTATTGGATTCTTTATATTTGCAGTCGCAGGGATCTCTGATTAATTATTGGAGGGCTTCTTATATTGTCTTGCATTGCCTCACTAGAATGATATAAGACACTTTATCAAGTGATTATTCCATAGCAGGGTGGGTCCAGTTTTGTCCCCCCAGTGACAGTATCTATGGATATTACACAATACTGAGTAAGGTTCTCCATGAAGATGCATTTAACTTAATGATTACCAAAAAACCAAAGGACACATGTCAGCAATTATAGTCTACAGTATTCAGACATTTTATCAAAGCTATCAACAGGTTTATTTACATTTAGCATTAGATCGCTAAACCTGTTTTTCTACTTTAATATTTTCTGTGTAATGAAACTTGCTATTCGCTACCAGGCATGTCACTGAGACTGGTTAGACTGATGTGAATATTGTACAGAACCACATGCGTTTTTTTTATTAGTATTACAGTATTTTGCACTGCTTTGCCTTGGTTGCTTTTAAAATATGAGAATTAGCATCAGAGTAAAATTTGAGTAAAACTGGGGGGCTTTGCCCCCTGCTCACTTTGCTCGTCTACCCCTTTCCCCCTCCCCACCAGTGCTACGCTCTATTGTGTAAAGAAAGGCTGAATGCACCCCAAGGAGACGCAGTCGCTCCTCCGAAACCCCTCTTAAATGGTGATACAATGGGAAACAAATAACAGTTGTTTTTTTTTACCTCCTCTTTGCTCGATCAGCTGCTGCCTTGCTGCTTCTCCTATGCGGCATGATCTGCATCTTGTGTGGCACTTCTAACGTTTAAAAGTCATTGCCTTGTCTGTCGTTCCCCCCAGACATCATCAGACACTATTCGATCTCTTTTCGCTGTTCCGTTATTTCACCGAGTAATATTTTCCATTTGTTTGCACTAATGTGATCTTTACTATCATTTTTTTTTGAGACTTTCGAATTTTCCTGCTTCCATTATCTCTGATCTGCTCTGCATTTGTATCACGGGACTTGCTTCCAAAGGTTGTAGGTATGACGTGAGTTGACCGTCTCGTGGGACGTGAATGTGTCTTTCTGACTCTCTTCACAAGATCACGTCTCGTAGCAGGAAAAAAGTCTCGTTTCATCGCAAGATTTTTTTTTTTTTATAATAGAGAGACATAAACAGGCAGCTACAGTAATCTATCAGGACAGAGTCTGAGAAGCACTGCTCTACAAGTTTAATTCTTTGAGAGGATTGCACAACTTTATTCTTAATTGCTGTAAAATTAAATAGTAATTTATCAGCACATTTCTTCATATTAACCTGTTTGAGTATAAAAACAACTATAAGTAATGATTTACTAAGCTTTTATGTGTTTAGATGAACTATAAAGACCTAAAGGCATGCCAGTTGGTTTGGAAATGATTAGGAGATAATAAGTGTTGGAAGAATAGAGAAATACCTGCCAGTCAAGAGAAATGAATTTGTCATTTTTCTGCCGATTAATGAATGTCGGATACTGTGCTAGAAAAGTCTTTTGGGGTTTGCCTAGTTTTGATTTGTTATTTTTGGTTTTATGTGATGTTTCTTCCTTTGTGAATCCTCCCCAGTGTGTGTAGTCAAGTTACATGTGGAAAAATTATTTTTGGACTTCTCTCTACTGCGTGTATTCCTGTGAGGACTTTTAGTTGTCTGCCATAGGAACATCCAGCCCCTTGGATTACCTATACTGTATGTGTTTGATGAATAATCACCATCGTTGCCTACTGTTCTGTTTTGCATGAGGTTTCATCTTTAATCAAATGTTATGCCAGTAGGTGGCTGATTATTACAACAATATTTTGTAGGCTATCATCACAAATCTCCAGTTAATTTACTCTTTTTCTGTCTTGAGATGAAACCATACAAACAAGTGAAACATTACATGTGCATTGGGAGAATATGAAACCACTAGATTTTGCTCAGGCAGGAATTTGAACCCGGCACTCCATACTGTTGAGGTAAATTAAAAACTGAAATATAAAGCTTTGAGTAGAGTACCTGAAGGCACACCTTAGAACAAGGCACCCTTTCATTCTCATTTATTCAGGGTGTTATGGCTCCTGGTGTTTCAGTCATTACAAATCAAGCACAAAATAGATTGACTGCTTTTTTTTCTAGATAGTATGTGCTCAATCTATCAGAAGCAACAATTTAAAAATGATACTTGACTGCTTATATTTCACAAGAAATGAACTTGCGATCCAAATTCTATGAAGTATTACTGGAAATATATGCTGTACAGTATATTATGTTTTAATGAAAAATTAATCTTGTGCTGTCCCACCATTCAGCTTTGTGATACATAGCAGTCTGAAACATTGCAATTTCCGCACATAACTGTAACTGCAGAATAGATTTATTTGGAGTAAATGAGAAAATATGACAAAAACCAACTAAAAGTGCTGCATGGTACTCAAAACACTTGGTAGTTCCTACCACGGCATGAAGCGTCAGCTATTTGGATTGTCTTTATCCAATCGGCCAACTCTCCACATTGCACAACATAGCACCCTGTTGTATTGATTGATTTTTCTATGAGCAGACACATAGATACAGCAAATATTTCTGTATACAGTCTACTGTTAAAAGGAGGAGCAAAGCACATGTCGAAAAGAACAACCTTCACTGAAAGTGGAAAGACAGCATGTTTACCATCAGTGTACTTTGCTCTCACTTTCCTGGTGAATGTAATTCACAGAAAATGTAAGCATTTTCAGAATATTGTATTCATTTGCGCAAAACTATATCTGTAACTAACATCCTTTTACATGTTGTTTGTTTAGACTAAAAATATTTCAGGGTAGTGAAGCGATAAGTACTGCCACCTCAAGGCTCCATTCACACACACATAGGCGTACAGTTTTATGTGTAGAAATCTTTTTGCTCATTTATCTCAGTTTACTCTATCTCCTCTTCTTTTAGACAAATACTATTGTCATAGTACTACCATGTCATCCCTGAGTTAACCCTACTGTTATTAGGCTTTGCTGTTCTTTGCTATTCTAAAAAGAATACACCGTGTGTGTCATGTTGCTAAATTTGCAGGATGTTATAACACTGAAGATTTTTGAAAATGCTGTATTCCGTTGTAATTTGTATTTTATATACTGAAAAAATGGGATAAACATTGGTGCAGTGGTTAATATTTCTGCATCACAGCCCAGGGCACATGGGCTCAATAACTAGTGTGACAGATAGGGGGCAGTATCGCTCCCTTGAACCCCTGTCCAAGACTCCCGACACCAGATAAAAGTCCAAAAGTAGACTTTATTAATTCTGCACAGTGCACAAAGCACCCTCTCCTCCACTATACTCATTAAACAACCAATACACAATAATAACCAATCCTCCTCTCCCAGGCGTGTTGCCATCCTTACACCCAGCTCAGCTCGCCGTCTGGGAGCTCCCACAATCCTTTTATAGTCCCTGACCCAGAAGTGTTCCAATCCCCAGTCCATGTGATCTTCTATCACTTCCGGGTCAGATCAAAAGTCCTTTTCTTCACCCCGGAAGTATGTCACTTCTGCCATCGCTCTGCCTATGATGCACGTCCAGGTTATAGGGCACATATGACTCTTTGCTCCTCCCTGCAGCTCCCTCTTGCAGCCCCTGTGGTATCCAGCAGGGCTGTGGATGAAAACTCCATTGTCCATGATTCCCTGCTGGTCTTTGGGGCACCTCCATTCTGCAGGGAGGGCTCAATCTGACGGCCTGGGTGTATTGGCCGGTGTGACAAGCCGGCCATAGACCACACTAGTTACTCCATTTGTTTGAGCTTGTGTGTTCTCTCTGTGTTTTCATGCATTTTAATCGAGTCCTCTAGTTTCCTTCGCCATCCTAAAGGTGCTAGTATACCATGTTCCATCATGAACAAGACTAGATATCATGTCTTACCTATGACGTTGTCAGTGTCTAAAGTTCAGGAAATGAAAATCTGGGAAGTAGCTTTAAATATAATGAGTATTTATTTAGAATAATAACATGTTAACAGTGCTCTGCACCTGCACTCAGAGATGAGCGCTATACAAAAATAAACTGAATTAAATAAAAATTTTCAAAGTGAATCACTTGCTCTTTATGACCTAGAGTATGGCTTCAGACCTTACTGGTTTTATGAAATAAATTTCATTTTTACTTTTCCAGGAAAACTGTCCCAAAGTAGTAAATGCAACAATATTTAATTCTGCAATATTTATTGTTTTAAAGTGTATCTAAACTTTTAACTAAAAGGTGTTGGCAATGCTCAGTTAGGGGGAACTGGTTGGATGAAGAGCTCAATGTTAAACTTTGTTCACCTCACTAAATTGTACGTTATTTAAATCACATTTCTTATCTTTGTTGAATTTTTTTTTCTTCAATTTTGAAATTTCACATTGTCTCTCTATTATAAAAGAAGATCTTGAGATGAGACAAGACAATTGCCAAGAGATTTTTTCAAGTCCCGCCGTCCTCTCAACCATTTACGGTTAATGGCGGTCCTCTCACTTCTCGTTCGTGTGAATGCTTTTGTCAGACACAGTTCCTGCGCTCTCAGGCTCATAAATTTTTACGTTTTCCTCACTTTATGTTCCCAATAAAAGAATTATTGAATAATTTCATCCCAAAGGGTTAACAACAGAAGAAATGAGTACACAGACAATCCTAGCACCAAGAAATGATGAAGTCAAACAAATTAACGCAAAAATTGTCAATCAGTTACACGGCAAATTGGTAGACAATGCTGAAACAGTTGGTGGTGATGGTGTTGAAGTTGGAAACATCAAATTACAATATCCCGTAGAATATCTGCAACGGTTAACACCGTCTGGTCTATAAGTGATGGGCTATGCAATAGGACAAGATTAGTTGTATTCAAAATTGGTCGAACAATTCTGACATGTAAAATTTTAACAGGCAACAAGAAAGTTAATGTTTATTTATTAGAGAGAAAGAAATGATATTCACTCACGGGCAGTTATACGTTGCGTTGTCACGATCTAACTCCAAACACGGAATCAAAATTCAATGCGATATTGACGAAAAGTTTATTCCAAATTTATTTTTACTGAAGTATTACAGTAGAAGTGCAAGTTTGAAAAGTATTTGCGTGTTAATTTCAAAGCCAAACAAAACCGAAAATGTATAACGCAACAAATACCTCTTAACGCAACATGAAACATCATTTTCTTTCAATTTATTATGCTTTACTATTTTTTACTACGGTTAATTACTCGCTGTAATGTAAAACAGTTAGTTCTATTATGCATATGTAACAATTCCCACAAAGTGGCTGGCACGTAGCGCCTGCCCAGTGTTTGGCGAGCGAAGCGAGCTCCTTAGTTATTTATAGTTTTGAACACAAAGCGGAGCCGTCTTGACTCTACTACCTCAAAATAAATTCTGTTAAAAGATATTTATTTAGAGTATTTCTATTAATTTTGACTGTCTGTTATAACTAACAGTTAAATACAAATACAAATTTTACAAATTACTAATTACATAATTAGTACATACTGTATAAGGACACAGATTTGCTTAAATAGACAGGAAAACAATCCGGTTTTGTAACTGATTAACATAAATAAAACCCAGCACCATCTGACTGTGAATTATAATTGTTGAACAATGGCCAGTGGAGAATGGAGGAGAAAAAAAAAACCTCCAGTCAGCAGCATTCCTGGAGAAACCTCTGGGGGCCCACAGTCAGTTATATCAGACAGAGTCAAAATTCATAGAAATACTCTAAATAAACATCTTTAATAGAATGTATTTTGTGTTAGTAGAGTCAAGACGGCTCTTCTGCGTGTATGTGTGTGTGTGTGTAAGGCCATTCACATCTAAATGTAGATGGGCATAAATTAAAAAGTCAAAGTGGATATTTTGTGGGTTCTAAGGAAACATAGCTTGATTAAACACTCTCTGTCTTCAGCGTAATGCAGGCTGTTGACATACACCTGATAAAAAGGACAGTTTAATAAATTGATACTCTGTGGATTACTTAACTCTATTCAAGTATTTACTTAGATACAACTATTGTGAGATCTTATGCTTTGATGCATTATTCAGGACTGGCATTTGAAGCATTGCTCTTGGTAGCTTCTCACCAGATACAGGAGTCTGGATTCCCAGAGATCTGAGTGCCTTTAGTATTGCTTTAAATTCTACTTACTAAAGATGAACTTTGCAATTATAGATGTTTACACAGCACAGCTGACAATTGTGGCCCAAAATGCCAAGCAAATCGCCTTTCCTACAATGCTAAGACATAAACATAAACTAAAAGCAGAATATACTTTCTAATTGTTTACCGTTGTAATATATTTTGCAACCAAATTATTAGAGGTATTTTTGTAAATAATAAATATGGATATCTTCATTGTGGAAGATTAAGATAATAAAAATGTAGCATGCACAAAATTCAACTTTTGTAGAATTTGTATGATTAAAACAAATACTAGAGAGCATAAAAATGATTTTCTTTTACCCATCTGAAGTATGGTTGTCTCTGCGTATACAGAAAACACCTTAGGCCTGGACACTTGCTGTGTAGGTGTGTAACTGTTACCCAACATTCAGGAGTGTCTCTTCCAAGGTTGCTTCATCCATTGTGCACAAAGCTGCCTGGACAGGCTTAATTTCACCTATAATTGAAAAAAATATGTTCAGAAAATATCTTATCATTTTAATCACTGATGTATGCATACAAAGCCATAACCATAAGTCCTCTTTGAAGTATGCATCAGCACACTGCCAGTGTTAAATTAACACAAGTGTATATTAGTTCATATAAACACTGATAACTCAATCCAGAGTGCAAATATTCATCTGTCAATTTAGCACTGGAAATTTGATGTTTATATATGCTGCAATGATATACAGTATGTGCAAACCTAACATTAGTAATTTTGAAACTAATATTTCTTATTAATCTGAAGCATAATCAAAGACTCAGCATAAGACCACAACCTTAAAAATACTTGACAGTTTACCGGCTCTCTTATTGGGTGATGTATACTTCTTAGTTCTAACAATCAGTTGACTTTTACTGTTAAGTTCTAGAGTGGTGGTTTTCTTCTTATTTTCTAATGTGTAAAGTCAACAAGAAAATGATGTAGTGCTACATCTAAATGTCTCTATTTCCTGTCTTCAGATGTACTAATGTTTGAAACTGAGGACCTGGTTCTTAGGAAAAATGAGAAAAATTTTGTTCTGTGTCTGCTGGAAGTGGCGCGTCGTGCTTCTCGCTTTGGCATGGCAGCACCAGTCCTCATTCAGCTTGAAGAAGAGATTGAAGAAGAGATCCGTGAAGAGCTAGAACTTCCACCTAAAGAAGTAGTCGTTACTAAGCCTCAACGGCGAACATCGGACTTCAAGAACCTTGATGAAATGGTAAGTTTGGTCACAGAATAGGTAGTCCTTAGATCTATGATAAAACACATAAATGCTTAAATATTATTCAAATATATAGCACTACAAATCTGTCTATTATATAAAAAAATCCTTCGATCGGACAAGACTTTTTGGAGACAAGACTTTTTGGAAGAGAGATTTTTTCAAGTTCCGCAAGACAAGATTTTTGCCTTAACATTTTTTCAAGTCACGCCCTCCTCTCAAATATTTTCAAACATGACCTCAACTCTCATTCGTGTGAATGCTTTTGTCAGACACACTTCCTGCGTTCTCAGCTCTTATACATTTTAACGTTTTTCCTCACTTTAAGTTCCCAATTAAAGAAGAGGGTTATCAACATAAAAAATGAGTACAGTGATCCCTCGCTATATTGCACTTCGACTTTTGCGGCTTCACTCCATCGTGGATTTTAAATGTAAGCATATCTAAATATATATCACGTTTTTTTCGCTGGTTCGAGGATTTCTGTGGACAATGGGTCTTTTAATTTAAAGTACATGCTTCCTCAGTTTGTTTGCCCAGTTGATTTTATACAAGGGACACTATTGGTGGATGGCTGAGAAGCTACCCAATCAGAGCACATATTACGTATTAAATAAAACTCCTCAATGATATATGATATGCTTCCCACGTGGTGCTTCGCACACTTCAAAGCTCAAACAGCCTGTATTGATTTTTGATTGTTTGCTTTTCTCTGACTCTCTGACTCTCTCTGACATTCTCTGCTCCTGACGGAGGCAGTGTGAGCAGATGGGCTGTTTGCTTAGAAGATACGGACGCGCCTCTAAAAAATGCTGAAAGACTACCTTCACATTGATCCCTTCATTGCGGCCGCTTTATCGTGGTGCTTCCCATACTTAAAGGCCCAACAGCCCTATTGATTTTTGCTTGTTTACTTTTCTCTCTCTCTCTCTCTGACATTCTCTGCTCCTGATGAGCGCACTCCTTTGAAGAATAAGATATGTTTGCATTCTTTTAATTGTGAGAAAGAACTGTCATCTCTGTCTTGTCATGGAGCACAGTTTAAACTTTTGACTAAAGGGTGTTATTTCATGTCTAGAGGGCTCTAATAATGTTAAAAAACGTATTTAGAAAGTCGTAAACAGGTTTTCTATGCTCTAACTGCGAAAATATTAGATTTATAAATAAAGAATCCTACTACGTGGAAATTCATTTATCTGTCTGGAGCAGATTAACCGCGATAAACGAGGGTTTACTGTATAACTGTGCGGAGAATATTTATAAACAGTGTGGGAGAGTTTCTAAGGGCTTAAAATATATAAAAATAACCATACAAACATGGTTTTACTTCGCGGATTTTCACCTATTGCGGGGGATTCTGGAACGCAACCCCCGCGATCGAGGAGGGATAACTGTACATGCACAATCCCAGCACCAAGAAAGGAGGAAGTCAAATGAATTAACGCCAAAAATGAAGATCAGTTACACATCCAATTGGTTAAATGCGTCCAAAAATGTTGAACAGTTACACGGCAAATTGGTTAAATGCGTATAAATAAACTATTCTGAAACAGTTGGTGGAGATCGTGCAAAAGATGAAAACAACAACTTACAAGCTTCCAAAGAATATCTACAACCATTAACAACATCCGGTCTTACAACACACAAATTACTGTTGAAAGAAGGATGTATCCATGAAAGGTAATGTAGTACATCTTCTGCAGATAACCTTAGACAACAAAGGAGATCTTGATATTCCATTCATATTAAAATGTTACCAGTTTCCAGTTAGAATAGCTTTTGTAAAGACAATTAATAAATCTAAGAGCCAAATATTCGAAAAAGTCATTTTATTTAATAGGGAGAAAGAAACGAAATTCAATCATGGGCAGTTATACGTTGCATTAATGCCTATGTAACAATTCCCATGAAAATAAAAATCTTTTAAATTGTACATCCACATCCCCATATGCAAGCGGCAGAACCCCAAAGAGGCTAGCGCATAGCGCAGGCCTGGGGGCTGGTGAACAAAGCAAGCATGGGGCAAAGCCCCCTAGTTTGAAATAAAACAAACTACAACTTCAGACCACTCTGAGTTTTTCAAATACCCAAGTTAATCCCCACATACCCAATAATTACTGGTAACCCAAGAAAGTTAAAGAAAAAACTGTATAAAACAAACAGTAGAGATAATGAGCTTTATTCTATGGCTCTTTCAAGACAAATGCTTTAATTTTTTCTCATAAAAAAAGGACAAGGCTTCCCATTATAATAGAAGATTTTAGGTTATTTTCCTTTGCAGACATGTTCTACATCTTCAATGTACATAGGCACAATAGACAAACTTCTTTAACGTATTTGCCTCTTAGTTTGTATCAGTGATGATGTGTTGATCAGTGAATTTCGCCAAAGCATTATTCACAGTGAATTTGCTGCATTTGTATTCACTCTTGTTTGTCAAATTATTTACTGATAATTTGGCCGGTTTAGGAGAACTTTTTTCCCAGTGCCCCATAATGCTTTGCAAGTCCAAGGCTGCATCTGCAGGAGCTTTAATAGCCAGCATTGGATAAGACAGCCCCTATGGTATATAATGCTGATCATTTGCATTAAAGACACAGTGGGACTTAGTTAGTGGTAGAACAGATAAGTAAATAATGCAGGTTCTCAAAATTGCACTTTTATGAAACATATACAGCAAAAATAATGAGCTATGTCTGTTTGTTACCAGATGTGCATGTCAATCTTCAAGTTCCATGTCAGTATAAGAGAAGGAGGAACGTGAAGATAAAAAACAAACTTTGAGGGAACCTGTTGGCCCCCCCCCATCCAAACACATAATAATAGATTTATTTAAAAGATTTATTACTATTTATAAGACATTTCTATCTTTTTGATAGAAGAAAAAGTGCAAAGCATCAGCACAGACAGTTTGGAGAGCCTTCAGCACAACTTCAAAAAAAAAGAACGAGCAAGCGGCTTCAATCATGACATGCCACTTTAAATTTTCTCCCTTTAAAAGATCTATGTACTGTATTTTTTTCTAACTTTTAACTACAATTGCGGCATGTCCGGTTTATTTTGATAAAATATATGATTGTGCATCTCTGACTACGTTCTTTCTTCTTTGATCTCATGGCGGCACAGTGGTTGGCACTGGTGCCACACAGCTTAGGCCACCTTTTTGACCACAGTAATTGGTCCAGTATAGTTGGCATGTTTCCCTAGCCCTCAGAGACACTTTAAAGATGATTGCACCATTATAATCCAGTCAAGTCTAGTTCAGTTGGTTTTTTCCCCATTGACCTTAAAGTATTTTGCCGGATTTAGCAATATTTGCGAACACTTTGTGATTTCTCCAAACTCCAGGCAAAGCGAACACTGTGGAGTTCTCTCTTAATGAGTGGTGAGCCGACATAATTGAGCATGAAAAATGGCATATTTAGTGAGGCGCATGTCCTGAAGAATTACATTAGCAAATATATAGTCTAGAATAATAAAGAAAATAGTTCATTTTCAAGGAGTTTTGTAATAGTAACATTTGGTGTTTGCCATAAAAGATTTTTAGTATTATATTATTGTTTTATTATTTTTTATTTGCACAATTACTTGACAATGTTGTGTCTTGTTTTGCAGGTCCAGTATTTGGTCAGTCGCTGCACCTGTCCCACTGTGTTCCCCATGGTGAAAGTCTCAGAGGGAAAATATAAAGTTGGTGACTCCAACACAATCATCTTTGTTCGTGTATGTAACATCCTGATTTCTCATTTAAGAGTGCCCTGGAACATTCAATATGAAATAATGCAGCTTACTAAACTTAACATAATAGATTAGTCTTTATAATAAGCTCCATTGACTTCAAGGTATCAATCCAATACCAACATTATAAAAGTTCTTGCAGTTACATATTGCATATTCTTTTCCAAAGTCACATTAACATCTCCTTTCTCAATCAAAGAAAAAAGGATACAAAGAAGTAGTCAATAAGAAAGTGAAAAATGGGAAAGATTTTTAGCAATTAAGTTGTGATCAGAGAGTACTTTTATTATTTTAAGGAGGGTACTGCTCAGGGGTGGTTTTAAAAGAGGGGCTTCCATATACTAAAAACCTTTTCTGTCATTTATGTAGAGTACAGCGGGTACGGAAGGTATTCAGACCCCCTTCAATTTTTCACTCTTTGTTATATTGCAGCCATTTGCTAAAATCATTTAAATTAATTTTTTCCCTCATTAATGTACACACAGCACCCCATATTGACAGACAAAAAAAAAAGTTTTTGAAATTGTTACAGATTTATTAAAAAAGAAAAACTGAAATATCACATGGTCCTAAGTATTCAGACCCTTTGCTCAGTATTTAGTAGAAGCACCCTTTTGAGCTAATACAGCCATGAGTCTTCTTGGGAAAGATGCAACAAGTTTTTCACACCTGGATTTGGGGATCCTCTGCCATTCCTCCTTGCAGATCCTCTCCAGTTCTGTCAGGTTGGATGGTAAACGTTGGTGGTCAGCCATTTTTAGGTCTCTCCAGAGATGCTCAATTGGTTTTAAGTCAGGGCTCTGGCTGGGCCATTCAAGAACAGTCACAGAGTTGTTGTGAAGCCACTCCTTCGTTATTTTAGCTGTGTGCTTAGGGTCATTGTCTTGTTGGAAGGTAAACCTAAACCTTAGCATTCTGGAGAAGGTTTTTGTCCAGGATATCCCTGTACTTGGCCGCATTCATCTTTCCCTCGATTGCAACCAGTCGTCCTGTCCCTGCAGCTGAAAAACACCCCCACAGCATGATGCGGCCACCGCCATGCTTCACTGTGGGGACTGTAAGGGACAAGTGATGAGCAGTGCCTGGTTGTCTCCACACACTGAGGAGAGGCAAGACACATGACAGCCCGCATGGAGTTTGCTAAAAGACACCTGAAGGACTCTGAGATGGTGAGAAATAAGATTCTCTGGTCTGATGAGACCAAGATAGAACTTTTTGGCCTTAATTCTAAGCGGTATGTGTGGAGGACCATGTGATATTTCAGTTTTTCTTTTTTAATAAATCTGCAACAATTTCAAAAATTCTTTTTTTGTCTGTCAATATGGGGTGCTGTGTGTACATTAATGAGGAAAAAAATTAATTTAAATGATTTTAGCAAATGGCTGCAATATAAAAAAGAGTGAAAAATTGAAGGGGGTCTGAATACTTTCCGTACCCACTGTATATGTTTAATTTTCCCTGATTTCGACAATAAAGAATATCAATTTGCATTTGTAGAATGGAATGTGGGTTAGAGCTTTGAGCATTTTTAAGACTCTTATGATAGAAAATCCTATTGGTGTCACCCGTAGCTCAGGCTTTTAGAGGATGGGTATGTGTAATGAACCCAACTTTTGCCAATAATTAAGTAAAAGCTGTTGTCCAGAAACTGCGGTGGGCTGGCACCCTGCCCGGTGTTTGTTTCCTGCCTTGCGCCCTGTGTTGGCTGGGATTGGTTCCAGCAGACCCCCGTGACCCTGTAGTTAGGATATAGCGGGTTGGATAATGGATGGATGGATGGAAGTTGTCCAGAAAGGTTGAATCAAAGGGAATAGCCAGAATATGTGCCTGAAACTTGTGTACGAAACATACGTACTTAAAAAATTTAACAAATGAGAGGAGACCATTCAACCCATCAAGCTTATTTGTTTATCTAATAGCTAAGCTGTCCTAATATCTCATCCAAGATACTTCTTAAAGTCTGTCAAGGTTTCTGCTTAAGCTACAGAATATGTCTTACAAATGTCTTCCAGATTCCCATAACTCTTTGTGTAAAGAAGTTCTTCCAAGCTTCAGTCCTAAATGGACTTCCCCTTAATTTATACTGGTGTCCTTGATTCACCATTAAGATGAAAGAATTCTGCTGGATCTATTTTGAAAACCTAGATTAGGACCCCATGATGTTTCCTCTGCTCGAGACTAAACAGGTTTAATTCTCCGAGTCTGTCAGAGTATGACATTTTCTTACAGACCAGAGTGCACTTGGTTGCTCTCCTCTGCATAGCTTCAAGCTGCCAATTTTCTGTATCTCTCATAGATTGGATTCTAATCCAACAACAACAACAACATTTATTTATATAGCACATTTTCATACACACAGTAGCTCAAAGTGCTTTACATAATAAAGAATAGAAAAATAAAAGACACAATAAGAAAACAAAATAAGTCAACATTTATTAACATAGAATAAGAGTAAGGTCCAATGGCTGGGGGGACAGAAAAAACAAAAAAAAACTCCAGACGGCTGGAGAAAAAAATAAAATCTGTAGGGATTCCAGACCATGAGACCGCCCAGTCCCCTCTGGGCATTCTACCTAACATAAATGAAACAGTCCTCTTTGTATTTAGGGTTCTGACGAAAGGACTTGATGATGATGGTCACGTAGACTTCTGCCTTTTAATCCATCCATCATTGAAGCTTTGAGTAGGTGGAGGTGGCGCAGGCCACCACCACAAAGAAACAGGAAAAACAAAACAGAAGAGAGAGTAGGGGTCAGTACGGGGTCAGTCAATCCATGCCCCAATTAACTGATGTTGAATACACTACTTTTCTTGTAATTCATAAAAGCCTTGGTCTTGAATACTCCACCTAATGCATAAATACTATAACTTGACTGTACCGTGCCAGCTGTCGTACAGCTGGTGACCATGGGAATGTGGGTGTGACTTACTCTCGATGAGCACTGCACAGATTATTTTATCAACGCAAGATTTCTCATACAGTCTACATGCTACTGAAATAGTACTTTTGTACAGTATATTGAGAAGCAGGTAGACACTACACCTGCCAATATTTTGATGCTGAGGTGACATTTAGTGAGAAACATTAAATTCAATAAGGTATGAAAAAAGGGTTAAAACTGTACCATAGAAATTGGCTAAATCTTTTATATCTATATTTTTTATTCTGAAATGGCCACAGCCATTCATTTTATCCAAATTTTCAGCTATCCAAGGTAGCATCAGTCCACATTACTTCAGTTGTTCAGGGTTTTACTGTAACAGATTACCACTTTCAGTAAGGCAACTGAACATACTCTCAGTGACTGTGCAAACAACAGATAAATGTGTACTTTTATTAAAGTATGTATTCAAATATTTCATGTAGCAATCAGATTTTCCCTATCTCAGATTATTTGTTGACCTCACCTTTCTATTCTGGAGAAATTCTACTGTTTGCTAACAAGTGTGACCAGTGTGCTCTCTAGCCTAGCCCTCACTTAAAATGACCCACAGACACCATACATTCCAGTCACAAGTATTTAGTATATTTATAGAAGAGGACTTCTAGGGTGGTACAAGGCACAAGCTGCATAAAGATAACCCATAAACAGTGCTTGAAGTGGGCCGGCACCTCTTCTATATTCTACTTAGAGTACCAGTCACATTTGTTATCAAACCGGCAAGCCACCCTTCTTCAATTGAAGGTCACAAGGGTCAGCCGCTCCCATCCCACCCCACTCTTTTCATAAACAGCGTACCAGAGTACCATGTCAAGTACTGACCATAAGCACTTGCCACTTCAGTGCTTATCTCCACAAACCATAATATTCTGTCCCTAGCCTACCTTTGTTGTCCTTTCCCCTTTCTCACCAATGATACCAGCCGGTTTCACTCCTTTTTCTCTATTTCTGTACCAGGCAAGTCCTTGCCTTTCACTTAACTCCCAACTCTAAGCTCACTTGGTTGAGGGAAGGAGTGTTCTTTTTAAGAGTAGCCTTTGACTGCTTCATGTCATGGCCAATGGGCTGATTAACTAATACCTTAAAGTCATTCCTGACTGCCATTTTTTACAGGGCCAGGCACTCCAAGATTTTACAACAATTTGGGAGTAGCTTCTTAATGCTCCTACATGGCTTGGAAGACTAATATTTTGGTTTTTTTATTTGATACTAGGAGGCTTTGCCTCCTGCTTGCTTCGCTTGTCAACCCCCCGCCTGTGCTACGCGCCAGCAACTTCACGTCTCTGCCGCTCACAAACAACCAAAACTTTTAATTCTCGCGGATACGAGAAAGGGAAGAAACACTATTTTTCCCTGATGGCAACATGAATTAGACGATATACAAGTCTCCGACTTAAAGTTAAATTCTTTTCCATTATTTCACCGAGTAATAATTTCTGTTTGTTTGCGCTAATGTGATCTTTACTATCATTTTTTTGAGACTTTCGAATTTTCATAATTCCATTATTTCTAACCTGCTCTGCATGTGTATCACGCCAACGTTTGAATTCTTTACGACGTTCTACTTTGTCATCTACTTTTTGTCTTTTATTTCCAGCCCAGGGCATGGTTGAATCTCTTGGCACAAAGTCTTGTCTTGCAGGACGTGAAAGTGTCTCTCTTCAAAAGATCACGTCTTGTCGCATGATAAAAAGATTTTTTTATTATAATAGAGAGATACTTTGTAATATATGGTCTCTAGTCCTCCTTTGGTCCCCATCATGATTCCATCTGGGAAAAGGACCTCCGATTCTTGTGGGTCCTTTCTTTGAGTTCTCGACCAACCCATGGATAGCTCATTGGTCTCCAGACTGGGCAGTGATACCAACTAGCTCCTAAATGGCACAAAAATGCCCTGCTGACCTTCGCATAGAATAAACCAGCCCATGTATAGTAACCACCATAAAATGCTCGTGTTTTATTACTAATGCTCATAAAGCAATGTGAATCAGTTAGGGCAAGGCACACATCATCCTATTTTCTCAAATATCAATTTTTTTATTTTCATTCACAGCAAATGAAATTTTTCTGCCTGGAATCTAGTGGCTGGTACGTAAGTGTTGTCAGTGTACGTAGATGCATCCACATTTTGTAAAACATAGCTGACCTCCAGAAATATATTAGCAAATATAATGTCATTTTCAAAGTCATCATCATTTTTAGGCTTTACTGAATTTTCCAAGCAGCCTAAGCAGGTTTCTGGACCAGTATCTTTTTATACAATGTTTTACAAAAGTGATGTCCAATCAATCTGGGATGTCAGGCATTCTTGTTATAAAGGCATGATGACTGTAACACTGTTTTAAACTGTGTTATTATGTATGGTTTAGGTCCAGTGGGATACATGGGTTTTATTAATACATTTACACAAAATTGTTGACAGGTATTGTTTTATGATGCAGATACCTCATTTTCATACTAAAAACTGGTTCAGACTTTAATTTCTCCAATAGGAATATTTCTTTTTTTTCTAGCATCACACACCTATACTGAAGATGATGTTAAGTACTCACCAGATTTGGAAATATTTTTGTTTTATTTGATATAATGAGTGCTATGGCATACTTAGTGGTGCTCCATGAGGGTATCCGGTCAGGTCAGGTTGGGGAGCATGCACTGGTGTAGCTCATTGCTACACTCACCACATGATGAAACAGCTCAGAATCCTGGTTGGTAACCTCCCAGGCAGTCACACAGTCCAGTGCCACTCCCTGCAAAAGACCACCTATCTGCCACAGCCAGGTGTTATGTGGGTGTCCCCTTGTTCTTGTCCAGCCATTCAGATCCTCTACAATGAGGATGCTGTGAGCTGGATCACCCTCTGGGAATTGTGCCACATGGCCGTAGTGCCATAACTAACACTCCCTCACAATGCAGGTAATGTGCATCATTAGGATTCTGTGGGCAACTGCTCATTTGAGACAAAGTCATACTAGCAGTAACCAAGGATTCTCCAAAGAGACATAGTACCGAAGGAGTATGAGGGTATACGGGGCTGAAATTACTATACACAGTGTCTTATTGGTATATGTGGTTGACTAATAAATATATTTATGTGTAGCATACTCCAGTTATGAGACCAGCACAATACACAATAATTAGAAATATAATATTAGAACAGATATTGAACATAAATACAAAATATAATGTTATGACATAAGCAAAGAAACATTAAAGAATATACACATGTAAACAGTGAATTTAAGCCCAAACATCAGCTAGACTAAGTCAGACACATTCTGAACAGGATCATTCCACAGGCAAATTCAGATAGATGATGTCTGTAAAGATATTGTCTAATGTAATAATGCAGTCACTCACAGATAAAGTGCCACCACAGACACTGACAAAAGGACAATGGAAAAGACTTTGAAATGATAAAGCACAAGCTATTAATGCAATTCATAGAAAACACATATCAGAAGGTACTGATCTACCATAACAGTAGTTGTTCTAAGGAGTTGTTCTAACTGGCATTGATTGAGCTCCACTAATATTGTAAGTCAGGAGAGAGGTTAGGAGCACACGCTGATACAGTGCATTGCCGTACCCATCACACAACATACCAACTCAGGATCCAGATTAGGAGCCGAGTGCAGCCATGCAATGGGTGACACCTCAGCACCACACTAGTTCAGATGGAGTGGAACCAGTGTGAGGTTTTTTATGGTGGTCGGAGTGCCAATTCTGCCACCAACCCTCAAGTTTTTACCTGCAGGTTAGAGGGCCTACATTCAGGGTAGGGTGCAGATTAAAGTCATACCCAGGACGGAGCAATTGCAGGTTAAGAGCCTTGCTCAAGAGCCCAACAGAGTAGAGCCCCTTTTGGCATTTATGGGATTCGACCTGGCAACCTTCCGCCCAAGTATAAGTCAGGTCTTGACAAAATTTGGGAGCACTATATAAAGGCTCTGCCTCCTAGTTTAATGTATCCTTGTAATATTGAGAGAGTCTGCGTTTATTGAGGCAATGTACAACATAGAGAATTGACACCACTTATTTCTGTAATGTAAGGAGGAGCAAGCCAATTTACTAAGTTACTAGTGAGGAGAATTATTTTAAAATCAGCTCTAAAATTAATTGAAACCAGTGAAGTGATTATGAAGAAGGGGAGTCGTATCCACCTAATTCTTTGTTCTTGTTATGATCCTTGCTGCTGTGTTTTGAATCAACTGCAGAGTAGTAAGTGAACTATTTGTGCAGCCTAATCTTACATATTTCACTAATTAGTTCCACTTGACACAAATGAATCCACAAGCTCTCTGACTCTTTTAAAAATCATTTTCATTTTGCAACACGTCTAAACTGGAGAAAAGCAGCTTTTAAAAATTCTTATTTACAAACACCAAAACCATACCTGAAAATCATTTTTTTTATATATCTCTTGTCTGCGGTGGGCTGGCGCCCTGCCCGGGGTTTGTTTCCTGCCTTGCGCCCTGTGCTGGCTGGGATTGGCTTCAGCACACCCCTGTGACCCTGTAGTTAGGATATTGCGGGTTGGATAATGGATGGATGGATTGATGATATCTCTTGTCTTACATAATATTTATTTCTGTTTACTATGTGTACTGGTTAAAATATGATTAGATTTAAGCGATTTAGTTATTCTTTTAGACATTTTACTGTCCTATCCTGCCTTCCTGCTTGAGTTTTTTCAAGGAAAGTGATATATTTAAGGTATGGATTTTAATTTTGCTTTACACATTTGTATGATAATTTATATCTATAGCACTTCTTCACCCAGAAACAAAAATGTATTTCTCAAAAAATACATGAACCTGTTAGAAATATGATCATGTCCTGCAGCCATTTAATACTGTAACATGAATAACCCAGTGGATGTTTAACAGGCTACAGTTTATTTATTGCTTTAATTGCTGTATCCTAAGGCTGACTAAGCAGACTTGGCTAAAACAAAACAGACATTCTGTTTACTATCATAATTAAAAAAAAAAAGAAAACTGACTGATAGAATGGTCTCATAAATATAACACAATGGACACAATGGTCTGATAACAATTGTCAATATGAGAATGTTTTCTTTGCTTTCAATGTGATTCTTTGGAAAATATTTCAAATGTTTTTAATAGGCCTGTGTGATTTATTTATTTATACCTGAAGGTGTCATATTTTTAATTCCATTTTTTTTTCTGACCAGATTCTGAGAAAGCATGTTATGGTCCGAGTGGGAGGTGGATGGGACACACTTGAGCACTATCTGGATAAACATGACCCTTGTCGTTGTACTTCCATATGTAAGTTCATTAAAGCTTATGTTAAATTGCTCATTCAAAGGGAAGGTTCAATTATAACGTTGTACAATTTTTCAGAAAATAAATATCAATTATTATTTTATACAATTTCTTCCAAAGGGAAAAAAATTCTGTGGAGTGCTTGGCAAAGAAAATCTATATTGATTAAAAAAAAGCCTCTGACAACTAAACAAAGTCATACCAAACCTGAATTTTCTGCATATCCAATGTTAAATTTATTTAAATTTGATTATGCTTAAGCTCCTGAGAATCCTATGGCCCACATACACTTATTGAGCATATTAATACTGGTTTGGGTCACTTGTTGCTCTCAAAACAGCCTCCGTTTTTCTTGGCATGGCCTCTACTAGATGCTAGGAACATTCCTTTGAGATTCTGGCCCATGCTGACATGACTGCATTGTGCAATGTTTGTATTCTACCAAATCTAAAAAGTGTTCTATTGGATTGAGATCCAGTGCATGGAAAAGCCACTGATGAACACTGTACACATTTGTCATGTTCATGAAGCCAGCTTGAGATGACTTGACACTATCAGGCTGGAAGTAGACATTAGAAGATAGGTAACTTGTAGCCATGAAGGGATGCCCAGTAGTCATCAACAGTACTCAAATAGGCTATGACATTCAAGCGATGATAAATTGGTTTAAATGGGCCCAAAATGTGCCAAGAATACTTCTCCCACACCATTACACCACCACCACAAGCCTTGACTATTGACACAAGGCAGGTTGGGTACACAACTCTATGCTGTTACCGCCTAATTCTGACACTACCATCTCTGTGCCTCAGCAGAAATCAAAATTCGCCAAATCAGGTTACAATTTCCTGTCTTCAACTATTCGGTTTTGGTGAGCCTTTGCCCACTCCAGCCTCAGCTTTTTGTTTTTGGCAGACATGAGTGGACTCTGACATGGTCTTCTGCTGTTGCTACCCATCTGCCTCAAGATCTGACGTGTTGTACATTCTGAGATGCTTTTCAGCTCACCACAGTTATACACAGTGGTTTTATGAGTTACCATAGTCCTTCTGTTAGCTCGAACCAGTCTGGCCATTCTCCTCTGAGCTCTCTCACCAACAAGGTGTTTCTGTTCTCAGACTTGCCAGATTTTTTTTTGATTGACACACAATTCTCAGTAAACTATAGAGACTGCTGTGTGTGAAAATCCCAGGAGATAAGCGTTTGCAGAAATATTCAAACCAGCCTGTCTTAACACCAACAATCACGCCATGGTCAAAATTACTGAGGTCACATTTTTTCCCCCATTTTGGTGCTTGATGTACACATTAACTGAAGCTTTTGGTGTATATCTGCTTGATTTTATGCATTGTGCTGCTGCCATATGATTGGCTGATTAGATAATTGCATCTAATAAGCAGGTGCAGAGATGTTCCTGATACTTTGCTCACTCAGTTTATAATGCCGTTGTATCCTGTTTTGTGAAATTGTTTTCTAACAAATTAAAGTTGGACCCTTTACCGATACTAATTCTCACCTTTAACCACCATCAATATTTTTTCAATAGTTGGATCTAACAATAATCATGTAAAACCTAATTTATGTCTTTTAATGACAGTCATTTTTGAGAGAAGATGGGCAAACCTGTATGCTTACTATTCATTCAAACAATGTGCAAATAAAATAAAAATAAGCAACATTTTATATAGAAAACAAATGAAAAATACAATTTGCACAAAAAAAAATTGTAAAAAAAAAATCTGGATGAACAGAAACAATCTTCTCCCATTCATACCTTTTTTGACTGTTTGTCTAATGCTCAGCCGAGTGCTGCTAATTAAAAAGTTCTCGACCATGTTGACTTTGTGTCTTCATGGGTTTTTCTCTATGTTACAAAAAGCAATTATCTTGGAAATTAAATAATTTCTGGTGGTACAGGATTGCTGTTAAATCGTTTACAGCCACTTAAAAAACTGGAATATTCAGATATTATAAAATGTCTTTATAAGATGACTTTATATTAAAGAAATGTATTTACTGTTGTAGGTGAATAAAAAAACATAAGGATATTTGGGGTGTAGATAAGAGAACTTGTTTAATTTTTAAGTCTGTCTTTAATTGTTTGTAAAATAATTGTAAAGTTGAAGACTCCTCTGATGGCACCACAATGGAAAATAAGAACATTAGAGAACACAAGAAGTATGTTCTTCCTCCATCAGTTCTGGGGATCAAATCGCCGAGTCCTGTAGGAGGGGCAGAACTTTTTTCTTCTTACCTCACAGTCACAAAATGCCTTCCTTCTGGCCTCCTCCACTCCTCTCTCCGAACTCTGTCCTCTTCCACCCGACTCTTGCTCCTGAATGAAGGGAAGCGGCCCCTTAAGTACCAACTCCAGGTGTTTCCCGAGGAGCCTCCGCCGATACACCCCCGTGTGGCGGAGGCACCAGTTGTGTAGCAGGAAGTCCTCTGGGTGTCCCTGCTCCTCTTCCCCCCAGCACTTCCTGGTGTGGCGGAAGTGCTGAGGTCCAGGGTCCTTCAGGCACCGGGGCGCCGCCTGGCGGTGGCCACGGGCCCCTACAGGGTTGGGCTTCCAAGACTTCTACCCGTGGCCCCCAACCCCAACACAACCAGGGGCGGTCACCACCTCGTGGTCTGGAAGAGGCACAAGCCCTCCTCCGGTCCTCCTGGGCGTCCCGGCTGGGCTGCACCCCCAGCCACATGCCACACCTGGAAGGAGCAGAATCAGACATGGAGTGGAAATGATGTTGGGTTTCTTCCTGGTTCCGTTCCTACATTAGAAGGAAATGGAAACTGTATGACACTATCGCAAACTGTCGCTCCACAGTAATCTAGCTATTTTCATAATTTGTTGCAAACGAGAATATACAGATCTGATATTTCTCGCTCCTTGATAGCTGAATATAGTCTGTTATTCATCATTCATTCATTCCTTCTGTTTACAAGCCTGCATAGTCCAGCACAGAACATATGCCGCAAAATCAGGTTTCCCCTCATTCAGATTTTGTGTTGACCCCACTATGCCATTTTCCAGGAGAAATCAGAACATACTAGCTGATTGTCTTAGTGGCCAAACTAAGATACTTGTGTTCCATGACATTATGTAAATTGATGAAGGCAAGATAACACCTTATCCTTATTTTTCACAAATATAAAATTCCTTATTTCATCTACAGCACATGAAATGGTGGTGCCTGGTAGCTTCCACATATTTCTTACCTGCAGAGCTACTGCAAATCCATCCCAGTCTACCCTTCCTGAAACATTGGTTGCCAGCTGAAATGCGTTACCTGGCAGAATGTCAATATCAGTTATCATGATCATCCCTTTCAGCCTTTGAAGTGAAACACACTTTTCACGTGGTGAATTTTCTTAAAGTATTAATAGGGAGCTTCCCTCGCCAACCCCCCTGGCTGCGCTACGTGCCAGCAACTTTGCATCTCTGTTGCTTGCGTATGTGGATTTCACTTTCACCAAACAACAAAACTTTTAATTCTCACAAATATGCCTCTTCATTGGGAAGAAACACTACTTTTCCCTGATGGCAACATGATTTAGATGATCTACAAGTCTCCGACTTAAAGTTTACATCTGAAAAATATCTACATACTTCTGTCATATCACCTTTGTCCATATATTCGATCTCTTTTCGCTTTTACCTTCTCGTCAATATCAGATTGAATTTTGATTCCATGTTTGGAATTACATCGTCACAACGCAATGCATAACTGCCCGTGAGTGAATATCGTTTCATTCTTTCTACACAAACTGTGTCTGACATTCACACAAATGAGAAATGATTGAACCATGTGCGTGGTTGTAAATGTTTTAGATGTGGGCAGGACTTTTCCAAATCTTGTCTCGCGGGGCTTAAAATTTTATCTCATGGGATTTCACTTCCACCAAACAACAAATCTTTTAATTCTCGCGGATACACCTCTTCATTGGGAAGAAACACTACTTTTCCCTGATGGCAACACAAATTAGACGATCTAGAAGTCTCCGACTTAAAGTTTAAATCTGAACAATATCTACATACTTCTGTCATATCACCTTTGTCCATATATTCGATCTCTTTTCGCTTTTACCTTCTCGTCAATATTGGATTGAAGTTTGATTCCGTGTTTGGAATTACATCGTGATGGCAAGACGAATTAAGACAATCTACATGTCTTAGACTTAAAGTTGAAATCCAAACAATATATTCAATCTCTTTTTGCTGTTCCATTATTTCACCGAGTAATAATTTCTGTTTGTTTGTGCTAATGCAATCTTTACTATCATTTTTTTGAGACTTTCGGATTTTCTTACTTCCATTATCTCTAACCTGCTCTGCATGTGTATCGCGACAACATTTTTGAATTCTTTATGACATTCTACTTTGTCATCTACTCTTTGTCTTTTGTTTCCGGCCCCGGGTGTGGTTAAATCTCTTGGCACAAAATCTTGTCTCGCGGGATGTGAAAGTGTCTCTCTGAGAAAGTCACGTCTCGTCTCCTTCCAAGATTTTTTTATATAATAGAGAGAGATATTAGTCTATGAATCAAACTAAATTGTCTCTTTGTTTATTATTGTTAATGATAAAAAATATTTTTTGCCTAAATATACATTAGTAATTTGTTTTTTCCTAGGATTTACATGATAGAATTCAGTCTGTTCTGTGAGACTAGTCACTTACGTATTCCTGAAGTTAGTTAATTTTCGGTGTTGAAAAAAAGCAAATTTAAATACAAATTTACTCTTGATAGGACTGGCAGATATATTTAAAATATGTGCCATGAGAAACTGATCATCATTTACTTTATAATTAGCTACTCTGGAAACTGGCTACGATCCTCTTACTTAAAATGCTGGTAATTAAAATATTTACTTTAATAAGAATTTGAAGTAGTGATGCAATGTCAGACATGAGATTATGGGTATCGGTGCTTCCTAATTAATATGAATCTCCTCCTCATTTAAACGCTGCAAGCTTACTCTAACAAACTTTAATCTTTGTTTCCATAATACAGCTCATAAACAAGCAATGAGGTTTGTTAGTCCTCAGAGGTCTGCAGCGCCAGTCCATGAGATTAAAGCTCGTCTGACTCCAAAACAGGACGGACAAGGAAAGCCGCAGCCTGCACTGCTTCTTGCTCGGTCACAAAGTCCTGTCCCTGAGGTAGAATGGACTCCATCAGCACCACTTAGAGGCCTGCGTATCAGAAGTACAAGCAATCCAAAACTTACTTCTTCTCTATCTGAAGGAATGGTTAAAAATATTGCCTTGAAAAATTCAGGACAATCCCAGGAAAGCAGTTTAACAGACACTTGCAGGTAGGGTTATTTTTATGCAGTTTCCCATTTATAGCCTGACAAAACACTTGAACTCCTGCCTACTTTTATAAAATTTGTAAGTCAATGCAAAGGCTTAGACTGTCAGACAATAAATTAATGGAGTGTGTTAGTGTGCTCCTAAAAAAGTCAGCGTTGCAACAAAAATAGCAGTTGGTACACAAGATAAATGGAGTACTCGCTCTAGATTTATTGCTTCTACAGCTGGTCACATGTCATGTCCTGTTGATTTTTCCGTTAATAATAGTTTGCTGCCGTTATGATTTTGAAAAGTGAAGTGTTTTAGTTTCACACAATGTGTCTAATCAGCATTCTTTTTAAACGGATAAAAAAACGTAGGGTGAAAATGGGCAAGATAAATGTTCAGTTTTGTTAAGTTTTTAAAAATGGAATACATGCAAAAAATGTAATTGGTCTTTCACGGGTTACATTCAAGTGTTGTAAAATCTGCTGTAACTTGTGTAATTTTGTTTTGCAAGGAAACAGCAAGGTTGTGTATACACTTGCATCAACAGATCTATATGACGTAATCTTCACAAATAGAATGCCTTTCCAAGATGCTGTTATTTGTGCACATTAAATAAAAAACATGCAGTAATTTAGAGGAGCACTTCCAAACTGTGAGTACCACTTATGTGTAGGTAAAATGTATTGAATTTTGAATCTGACGGCTAACTCTATCCATCCATCCATCCATCCATCCATCATCCAACCCGCTATATCCTAACTACAGGGTGACGGGGGTCTGCTGGAGCCAACACAGGGTGCAAGGCAGCAAACAAACCCCGGGCAGGGTGCCAGCCCACCGCAGACTCACTATATTATAAATATTAAATCTTCATATGGTATAAAAGACAATCTGTTGTCGTTAGAACCCATATTCTTTGTGTGAGTCAAAGGAGACCTGCTGGCCCTTTTCAAAAATATCAGTGGTTAATGTGTACTATAGCTGTTACCCCTATAAAACTAGGACATTTTGAAATTTTACCAAGTGCCAACAGACCTAATAACCATAATCAAGAACGTATACAACCAAGAAGAATCAGCAATATTAGTGGAAAGAGAGTTGACTAATTTCTTACGAACAACAGTAGACTGCAGACAAGGTTGTATTCTATTGCCAACTGTGACTGAAGCCCTCGATTAATTAACAAAGTCAAGAACAAAGAAAACTAAACAAGTGGCACACTTTGAATGAAATTAAAATTTGCAGACAAGATTGATTTCATTATTAGAAAAGCAAAAAAGCTTGTTGCAAAAGCCAAGAAGAGGCATAGAATTAGTATCAATGAAAAGAAGACGGAGACCACAATGTTTTGTAAAAAAAACAAAGGGTATTGATTTGAAATACTGTATATTGAACAATGTTGACAGTTTTAAATGCCGTCAATATAAACTTACTTTTGATAACAATTAGAAATAATAAATAGGATATCTCTGGCTAAAGCTGCCTACTCAAAACTGAAAGCCATGTGGAATAATTGAAATACAGCAAAACAAATAATTTGAGAAGCATGTGTTTTCAACTTGTTCTATGGCTCAAAGGCACAGGCAATGAATGTATAAAAAACAAGAACAAGTAGATCAGAGCATTTGAGATGAAATGTTACAGATGTGTGCTTAGAATCAGATGGCAAACTGGAGTATGTAATGAAGAAAGGGGCAGAATGGGTGAAGCAGCAGACATAGTCCATGAGATTAGAAGTCGTGAAATGGTTTGGTCAAGTGAGCAGAATGAAGAAGAAGAAATGGGCCAGATGTTTAAAGAATGTTGCATTATTGGAAGAGACAATAGGTAGACTTGGAATGAAATGGACTGACAATATTAAAGAAAATTTTAGATAAGAGACAGGTTTTTATTCAGAGAGTTAGTATATAAGAAGTAATACAGAAGAAAGAGAAAACTGGTGAGAATTGTTTCATTGGTCCCTCAACAGACTGTCAGTTTAAGATGGACCATGAGTTATCTATCCATTCATTATCCAACCTGCTCTATCCTAACTACAGAGTCAAGGGGGTCTGCTGAAGCCAATCCCAGCCAACACAGGGCGCAAGGCAGGGCACCAGCCCACTGCAGACCATGAGTTATGAATGAATGAAATTATATAAAAACTTGTCCTTTCAATTATGTAATTTGAAATATAAAATATTTTTTAATAATAGTAAGCAAATATTTCATTTTTATATAGGGCTTTAAAATAAAGACTAGCTTGACAGGCTCCACTGGTAAAGGTCAAAGGCTTGGTAACCACATAAGAAACAAACACATAAATTCAAAGTATGATGCAAGTCTTGAAGAAAGAATATCTCCTGGAGACCTGTAGGCCTTAAACTAAAGTACAAGTGTACAGTATGAGACGAGGTCGATTGGCTATTCGGTTACTCCCAGGTCATTGTTAATATTCTTCCAGTCCACTACTACACTGAATGTTTTAACAAGGCTGGGATTGACTCTAAAAGGAATGCCAGCCAAACAGAGCAGCAGCCACATGCCCCCTGGACATTTAGTATATCTGCAGGGGCAGATTTGGGCATTGCCCATTGGGCCACGGACTCTGGTCTGGTCATGGGCCGGCCATTTCATGAAATAAATTTTATGTACTGGTTACTGTTTGATATTAAAATTAATTTTCTAAACCACTAAACATTATCTGTCTGGTACTGCGATTTATATAGTCCTATATAATATGCCTTATTACCGTATTACATCATCAAGTTGTTTTAGTTGTCAGTACACAACGTTGCAGCAAAAAATTGGGTCAAAACTGCCTTTTGCTGATTTCTGTTTCTATACCGCTACAGTTCAATTAGCATATACATTATTGCAATTTATTTTATCTCATATCTAGTATTTAAATTCTTGTGACCGTGAACAAGATGGGACAACTGTGTCAACTTGCAAGTCTTGTAAAGATTGTCCTCTCTGCTGCTACAAGACGCTACTCCGGTTGAACCTCTGAGCTGATGCTTACAAGAGCATTGGGCTTGCCTACAAGCTCCTGCTAATGCTGCCTGTGTCGCAAGTGCAGTGTGAAAGATCATTCCCTGCGTTGAAGAGAATCAAAAGCCGCCTGAGAAGCACAATGACGCAAGAACATCTTGAGGCGTTCAAGTTGATGTCGGTGCAGAAACGTATCCTAGCCAAACTTGACACTAACAGTATTGTTGATGATGTGGCTGCTAAAAGCAGTAAACTGCGTAAGCTACTAGCCTACTAGGGTACTGGCACTTGACATTTGACATGTACGCTAATAACGTGTAAGCCGTATTACTAGATTTTTATTTATCATTAAATTTTATTTTTAAGAATGTCGTCAAATTTTAAGTTGTGTCTAAGCAACAGGCGGCGTAGTGCTAGCGCTGCTGCCTCACAGTAAGGAGACTTGGGGTCGCTTCCCGGGTCCTCCCTGCGTGGAGTCTGCATGGTTTCCCCGCGTCTGTGTGGGTTTCCTCCCACAGTCCAAAGACATGCAGGTTAGATGCACTGGCGATTGTAAATTGTCCCTAGTGTGTGCTTGGTGTGTGCTTGGTGTGTGTGTGTGTGTGTGTGGGTTACAGCTTTGAGCATTTTTAAGACTCTTATGATAGAAAATCCTATTGGTGTCACCCGTAGCTCAGGCTTTTAGAGGATGGGTATGTGTAATGAACCCAACTTTTGCTAATAATTAAGTAAAAGCTGTTGTCCAGAAACTGTGGTGGGCTGGCGCCCTGCCCGGGATTTGTTCCTGCCTTGTACCCTGTGTTGGCTGGGATTGGCTCCAGCAGACCCCCGTGACCCTGTGGTTAGGATATAGCGGGTTGCATAATGGATGGATGGATGTCTACACAACAGTGTACAGATTAGGTTTGGCAACAGTTTAGATGGAGTTCATATCATAGGTTCATAGCGAGTAGTGAGCTGCATACTTATTACAAATTTTAAGAAAATTATAATGAATAATGGGCC
This sequence comes from Polypterus senegalus, assembly GCF_016835505.1. Lineage (NCBI taxonomy): Eukaryota > Metazoa > Chordata > Cladistia > Polypteriformes > Polypteridae > Polypterus > Polypterus senegalus. The sequence continues at coordinate 110,061,907 of NC_053159.1, read as the reverse complement.
GAGTGGGCCGACTTCGTCACCTCACTCATTGAAGGATGCCTGGGCCGGTTTTGAGTTTTTGGAATTGCACAGAGCAGAATAACCAAGAATGAAGATATAGGCTTAATAAGCTAACCGGAGAACACGGTGTATAGTTTACTGAACATAAGCTTTATACTTAACTTGCACTAAAGAAAGACAGTTCAATACGTCCAGTTAATGTGCAGTGTCAATACAAGATGACGCTGTTCACCAAGAGAACGTTCATTAGCTGATGAAAAGCCACTGTTTAACAAACAGCATTTAACAGACAGTCATTTTAATTTAACTTGTAATTTCTATGTTTTTATTTTCAGATTAAAAGATCACTCAGAAGTATCATCCAAAAAACAGATTTCTCATGAAGAAAACGATTCGGCTACAATCAGCAGGCAAGGTAGAGACAAGAGCAGAAATTGTTTTACTTCTTATTCTGGTCAAAGTCTTCCTGGCCCTTTTCAGTATGGCTCTGAATCCTCCACTGATGTCCAGCACCCTAAAACTCAAGATGCTGTTCGGTCACTAGATGGTCATTTTATGTTTCAACAGCAACAAAGTAAGGATGGCAGATTGGAGCAAACCTGGCCTAAAAGCCTTTTAGCAGAGACTAAACAGAAAACACAAACTAATTCGAATAGAATCACTATGCCATTAACTGCCAGTAGTCAAAACCAGCGTGTGTCATCTGTTGTTACAAACGCAAATGTCACGCAGAGACCTGAAACTCCAAACCGCTCTGTTAGCCCAACTAAACAACTGGCACGTCCTCCGAAACAAGATATGAAGGCAGGTACTCAGGCCCAGTTAAATGTCAACCAACCCTCCAGGTCCTTTGCAACACAAGCTGTGAATCGTCCATCTAGTCCAAGCAAGCAAGTAGGCAATAAAAACTCATTTTTAAGTTGCCATTCCACTAGCAGACCTTCCACTCCTTTTGGAAATAGTCAGATGGGAAATAAGGTCCAATTAAGTGAGGTGAACATCTTAGATAATAATAGCAATAAAAATGTTTCCAGCAGTGATTATGTGAGACAAAGCCCGACAAAAGCTGGCAGACTTGGGGTGAATTTTCCAAGACAAAATGCTCTTAGGCCTCCAAGTCTTGTAATAAGCAATGACGTGCATTCCTCAGCAAGTATTACTAATAAAAATGATTACGTAATTAAAGACAGGGAATACCTTTTTACTCCTCCTCCAATTGGTCCTGAAGAAGAATCAAAGCTCTACAAAAGTCTGGAGGATGAAATCCTTTCAAACATGCAGGCTCTAGATGCTGATCAAGATAAAAACAACAACAGACATCCTGCTGATGTGAATCACAGACAAGACCGAGCATATAAACAACCGAAAGGAACAGCAGGCAGTTCATCAAGTCAGCGGTTTTCTCCCGTTTCCTCGTCCCCATTTTTCAACAGACAGAAAGTCATTGGCAGTGTCTCCTCATATGATCCAGGAGAAGCTCCTCAGAATGGGCGCAGCTTTGACACGGTTATTGCTGAACTTCATAAAGGCCCACCAACCCTTAATAAAGTTGATGTTGAAAACTGGTTGACTAAAATTCCTCCCAAAAGTAAAATGATGGCTTGGATAAAGTCAGGTAAATCTGGTTACAGTGACACTGAATACATTGGGTCCGATTCCAGCAGAATTAACAGCTTCCAGGCTAACAGGCCCGATTCTGGACTGGGATTCCATACCAGTTTAGAGCCTAAAGATGCTACTGATGCTAGTGGTATTAACATTAATGCTATAGACAGGGAATCCCTAATAAATGAACATACCGAGGTGAAGTCGACTGGTACCATTGATTACTCCAGTACTGCTTCTTCTTGTGGGTCTCAAGATAATACAGAGAGCCCCATAAAATCCAAGACACCGTCATTTAAACAAAAACGTACTTTGAAGAAACCAGAAAGAGTGCCCTCTATCTACAAACTGAAGCTTCGCCCTAAAATCAGGCCACGACGGGACAACAGACCGGAGACAAAACCTTCTAAAATTCCAACACCCGTCTCATACCGAAAGCCACAAAATCCTGACAATATTGTGACCGCTGAAAAAAGAGTTTTAAAGAAATCAAAGCATCCAGCTCGATACAAAAAGGGTTCACAGTCATCAATCCCAACCCCCTGCTCCAAGAATGTCAGCCAGGCCTGTGTGGTGGAGGATGCACGGCCCGATGCTCAAAGAGATTCTTCTCAAGCAAGTACCAGTGCAGACACAAGGCCTGAGAAATGTGAGGGAAAGACAGAGAACGATGATGAGGAATCCTGGGTTTAATGGCGGAAAGCGTGCAGCAGAAACGTCAAGAACAACTCTTCCACGCTAAGAGTGATTGTGTCTACAGTTCATGTAACATTAGTTTCAACTTCTTAAGAAGAGTGGTTTGCACTTTAAATGGTTTGAATAGAAACAGTTAAAATATTTAAGAAAAGCTGTTTTCTATCAAATGTTAGAACCTGTTTAGGGAGATCAAGTTATGACACTGGACTAAAAAAACTGGAATTCTTTTTTTTCTAAATAATACCTATTTGCACAGATTGCAAAACATCCATTGTTACTTTATACAGTCTCTTCAAGTTGCTTTAACACACGTGATCATGAATTGGATGATCAAGTAGTTTGTTGTGTGCCCCTTGGCGTGATACCCAAGATGAAAAGGAAGGGCAGAGTGCGGATGGCGTGGCTCTCTTGTGGTAAATTCTACTTTAATACTTGAGTGTGACTCAGCTAATCGTGCATTTTGTATGTTTGAACTCATTGATTTTTAAACAATTTTTTGGGGATTTTTCCAAAAAAAAAAAACAAAACACTTGTCTGCAGAAGTGAGCATCACGTATATTCGGGTAAGTAATCGATAAATGAATATAAAGCCCTGAAAATCTAGTCATTTCACAAATTGTGGGTAGAAGAATCAGAAAGTAATTCTGAATGAAATATGATGTTTCAGGCTAGTACAAATCCCTTTTACGTACACCTTTAAAGTAAGGTAATGTTACTAAATTGCATCGGCAGATGTGTGTTCTCCTTTACTTATTAACTTTATCTGCACACAGTTTGTTACAGGAACTGACATAATGGTATCGATTCTTCCATCCATCCATTATCCAACCTGCTATATCCTAACTACAGGGCCACGGGGGTCTGCTGGAGCCAATCTCAGCCAACACAGGGCACAAGGCAGGAAACAAACCCCGGACCGGGTGCCAGCCCACCGCAGGGTATCTATTCTTAGTGTAGCGACCCTGTGTTAGGATATAGCGGGTCGGATAATGGATTATAAACACCAGTTCTGATGAGGTGTTTCATTACATTCAGTGATGCTTGTCCTTGGTTTGGCTATAGAAGCAGGCTGTCTGAGCCCCACTGGGAGGTTTGGTGGGTGGTAGAAGGGTTACTGGAATTACCACGTGTAAGTAAATAAAGTGGAATTAGTTGAGATTTGTGTTTTTGGTTAGATGCCTTAAAATAATTTTTTTATAAAAATCTGGTGAAGTGGAAACCATGTGGCACCTCGTAGTGTGTGTTAGTAGCGGGCCGGTAATGGAACTTGTCAGACCACTGTTAATGGAGAGCTAGAGCCGAGATGGCAGTGTGGACGTTGGTCTAGCTGACTTGTGTTGACCAGGGGTACAGACGCAGACTCACTAACAGACTGCGGTCAGTGTGATGGTAATGTATACATTTGATAAATATTTAAAATAGTTACAAGATTAATTTATGAAATGAAATATAGGTAATAAACCCAGACGTTTCACCTTGTTTGTATGTTTTCACCTTACATAAACTGTATGGAACCCCAAAAGATCTCAAAACTTAACCCTTTTAGGCCAACAATTTTAATCCCAAGAGAGATGCCGGTCTTCTCTGTGCTCATACAAGGCAGAAACGTTCAGTCGGTGAGAAACAACAACTGAATTTAATCTTTCAGGCCATTGAAAAGTTCCATACTATTCCATTAGTTTAAACATGCTGCCATGTGATGAGCGGTTCATTTTCAACTCGGAGACTTCGATGAGAACGACCTTTTCAAAGTATAATTAAGTGCAAAGTTGACAAATGAAACTCATAATGTTGTAGAAACTGACTTGAATCACCACCAGAGAAGTGCTGTGAAGTGTTGTGTAGAAATGGCATCCCTGTCCTTGGCCTCCGGTTCATCTCATCTGGGAGTCTCTCCGCCCCTAGTGTTGCAGGTTCTGTCCGTGTTATGAAGAGTTTTCCCCGAGTATTTTTTGTTACCTAACTTGGCATAGCCAGTTTGCCTTCGAATGTGTGCGTACCCCTAGATTATGGTCAACTAGAGGCCGCTTCATGGCATGACCATTTACTTGTGGCTTAAAATCAAATTCTTGAGATGCTGATCTGGATTATTTGGGTAGAAAATGGAAATGTTTGAAGTTAAAGATATTAATTACTCTACAAGAAGAAGACGTAGAGAGGAGCTTGGCTAGGCCAAGAAAACGTAAGTTATGGAAAGTTAAGTTAAGGAATCAAAGGGCTGTCTGATTAACAACTGAAATGTTAAACCTTGTAGGCCAATCAAGATGTTTACTAAGCGTTTTATTAATTCCATATTTTACACAATGATAAAATGGAGATAATAATCCAAAAAAATTGATTTATTCATTTCCTTTGGTACTTCATTCTTCAGATTACTTCCACCACTGAAATGCGCAACACAAATGCAGGTAGAATAATACCATGACAAATAAGCAGAACATTTATGAGGTATTGGACCTGGCCACAGCAGTCCATCAGCCATTAAATATCATGACAAGCTAAACCGCAGGTAGGTGGCGTGGTGTTTCGCATTTGGCCTTATAGCTGCAGGCTTCAGAGCTGTTTGCTGCCAATGTGGAGGTCACCCATCCTCTTCTTGTTAACATGGCTTTTCACTGTCATCTACCCCACTCCAAAAACATGCATGCTTGGTTAAGTTGATTGGTGGCTCTAAATTGACCCTAAGTGAAGAAGTGTGCCCTTCTGATGAGCTGGCACCACTATAGGCCTCTGAAGAGGTATACGCAATACATAAGAGTAGGAAAAGCTCTGCTTCCGTTGTATTCTGTTGGCAATCTTTTCATCTTTTATCATGCACGTGTTAAAAGACCAGCCAACATCGGATAATCCCAGGATGAGTTTCTAGCAACACAGTCCTCCATCAGTTCACCGTCTCGTTCTTTTTTTGATGGCTCGTCTTAAATGAAGTTAGTTTCTTCTGCAGTTCTATTATATTCACTACATTTTCTCTCCTTCTAAAAATATGAACAGAACCAGGAAATGTATAAACTGCTCCGAGTATAAAACCCAAACGTCACTGCTGTCCACATCTTCTTACACCCAAGTGTCAGTGAGGCCTTGCACTAGAGAGCTAGTTTGTTGTGGGGGGTCCCAGGGTGGTCATATTCTCCTCTTTATACTCTTTAGTATGTAGATCTTAGCAGAATGCCTCAACTCTGCCACTCTTGCCACACTGTGAGGTACTCTTGTTCAGCACTACCCATACTTGTGATCGACAGAGCAAGAGAAAAGGCAGGAGAACAGTTACAGATATTTATTCCTGTATTACTAATCCAACAGAGTAAAACAAAAAAAGTGTGCCAATGTACACCATGCAGCCTGCTACTGCTAGAGCTTTTATCTTCTCCAGTTGGCTTATAGTGTCAGAGCGTTCTTGTCATGACTCTTGTCTTTCCTCTGATCAGCTTCTACTGATCTCTTTCCTCTCAGATTCATCAGGTCAATTCCTGATGTTGTGGTCATCCCGTCCCTAAGGCAACTTTGACTATTTTTACAATTACATTTCTTGTCCCTGAAAATGCTTTCAGAGCTCATCTGCTTCTGCCATTAGAGTCAGAAGGCTTTACGTAACTTAGAGATGCTCTTATGCCACCTAAAACCAGCTGCCTTGCCTCAAACATCATAAATGGGACCCAACATGCGTGTTTAATTTAGACACAGCTTATGAAGTCATATGTGCATTATAAGTGATAATAATAGCAACAAAAACATGCATAGCCAAAGCACAGCCATATCCTGTAGCAGAGCTAATTGCACTTTCTACTTAAACTAATTGACAAATAATTCTTAAGCAAACACTGAAGCAGTGGGCAAGCTGCTTTTAACATGATGGGGTATTTCAGCATTAAAAGGCAAAATTAGGTATCTTCGTAAAGGTCCACGTTTTAAATGTTACAAGGAAAGTTTCTCCAACAAGAGCTCACTGACTGAGGCCCTGGCTCTGACGACTCTCACTCTTCTGTGCAGTCAAATCAAACCCTTTGTAGTCACTGAAGAGACGGCCATTTTCTTGGAATTCAGTTGCTATTGGCAGAATGCAGTGTAACAGCAACACACGATTCGAACTTCAAAATGTTTTTGAGATTACTTAAACACACCAGTTCAAAACTTTGTTACCTGCTTGCTTTAAGCTTGATTATAAGATTCTAATAATGCTGATTTTTTTCCCATATGGATTATGATTGAGAGCAAAGCCCTTTGACGGCATTATAGCCTAACACATGTCAGAAACTGAGACGATTACTTCAAGCGTTTATTAAAAATTAACAAACAGGACTTCTCCAATCTCACTGTCTGCGGTACGTCCATCACCCCTTGTGCTTAGTCCCGTGTGTCAGGGCTGTCCTCACCACTGTGTTAGATTAGAATCACACATTTAGAATAATTAGAATTATTTCTTTTTCCCTCTTGGGTTTTTATTTTTTTATTATGTTAAACAGATGAGGCAACAATGAGATTATTATGTTTGAGAGACATTTTTGGACTTGTACATGATTTTGTTTGTTCCTATCATGAGTGTGTGAGGCTAGCCATATTTAAAATATGTTATGTGGGCGTAGGAAATGTTTTATTAAAAGTAGGCCTAGAGGATCAGCAGTCATTGTACAGTTGCTGATTTGTGGCCACTCGACTGGAAAACATTTCATAGCCTTGTCTTTTGTATTATGAAATCACGTTTCGCTAATAGTGGAGGTGTAGCTGCCCTCCATAACGGTTTGTTTCTATGAATTACACTGAGCTAACACTTTCTGCTACTCTGGTGTGTATAATGTACACTTGTGCTTCCCCTTAAACATCTACATGCTCTAAAATTGTAATTAAAAATTATGTCTATAATCTGTATACAGTAAACTTAAATGAAAAACTTGACACTTTTTTTCCTCTTACAATAATTAAAGGTTTGCTGTTATATATAAACCCTCGAGACTCTATAATGTAAAGATCAAGCTCAGAAAACAGTTGGATGAATGGACATTATAGATAACATACCAAAATGTATTACTTTTGTATTTTACTTTTTTAATGCATTGATTTTGTATTGATTCAGCATGACAACAAAATATAATAAAACTTTTTTTTTTACATTTGAAATTACATTGCTGTCAGTCTCACTAATTTAAATAATATTCTATGAGGAGGTTTGCCAGTCAAACTGCTCATTACAGGAATACTCGACCCACAAATTATATAACATCTTGCATCACCCCAGTCCCAAAGGTATCACGTCCTAGTGAGCTGAATGACTTCTGGCCTGTTGCTCTGACGTCACATGTGATGAAGACCATGGAGCGGCTGCTGCTTCACCACCTGAGGCCACAGGTCCGCCACGCCCTCGACCCTCTGCAGTTCGCATACCAGGAGATGGTGGGAGCGGAGGATGCCATCATCTACAGGCTACACCAATCCCTCTTCCACAGAGGCAATGGTGCTGTAAGAATTATGTTTCTGGACTACTCTAGCACCTTCAACACCATCCAACCTCTGCTCCTTATGGACAAGCTGACTGTGATGGGAGTAGATTCACACCTGGTGGCATGGATCATGGACTATCTTAAAGACAGACCTCAGTATGTATGTCTCAGGAACTGCAAGTCTGACATTGTGGTCAGCAACACTGGAGCGCCGCAGGGGACTGTACTTTCTCTGGTACTGTTCAGCCTATATACATCAGACTTCCAATACAACTCAGAGTCCTATCTGCAAAAGTTCGCTGACAACACTGCTATCGTGGGCTGAATCAGGAGTGGGCAGGAGGAGGAGATAGGAACCTAATCAAGGACTTTGTTAAATGGTGCGACTCAAACCACCTACACCTGAACACCAGTAAAACCAAGGAACTAGTGGTCCCTCCCGGACCCTGTGATCATCAGAGGTGACTGTGTGCAGAGGGTGCAGACCTATAAATATCTGGGAGTGCAGCTGGATGATAAATTGGACTGGTCTGCCAATACTGATGCTCTGTGTAAGAAAGGTCAGAGCAGACTATACTTCATTAGAAGGCTGGCGTCCTTCAACATCTGCAATAAGATGCTGCATATGTTCTATCAGATTGTTGTGGCGAGCGCCATCTTCTATGCGGTGGTGTGCTGGGGAGGCAGCATAAAAAAGAGGGATGCCTCACGACTGGACAAACTGGTGAGAAAGGCAGGCTCTATTGTAGGAATGAAGCTGGACAGTTTGACATCCGTGGCAGAGCAATGAGCAGGCTCCTGTCAACAATGGAGAATCCACCGCATCCACTGAACAGGATCATCTCCAGACAGAGTAGCAGCTTCAGCGACAGACTGCTGTCACCATCCTGCGCCACTGATCGTTCCTCCCCCTCATTATGCGACTCTTCAATTCCACCCGGGGGGTAAACGTTAACATTATACAAAGTTATTGTCTGTCTGTTATACCTCAATTGTTATCACTCTTTAATTTAATATTGTTCTTTATCAGTATGCTGCTGCTGGAGTATGTAAATTTCCCCTTGGGATTAATAAAGTATCTATCTGTAGTGGATCTATAGTGGATTCTGTGAAGTGGGGCCAGCAAGTCAGCAAAACAAAACCTCAGAAGAAAGACAAAGTTGCTTAGCCACTAACATCGACAAAACGGTATCCCTTTTACTTTTCCTCCCGTCCTTAATTAACAAGCGAGGCAAGCACGTCGGCAAAACAAATCCTCCTAGGAGAGTCATGTCCAGAGTAGTTCCTTTCAATTAGCTAACATCTTGATTTTTTTTCTGACGATTTCAATAGTTTCTAGGATCTCTGGCTTTTTACAGGGTGGGCTTACACAGCTAGTACATATCTCTCTATTATATAAAGAAATCCTAGGGTGAGACGAAACTTTTCAGCCTGGGACCAGACGTGACTTTTTCAGAAAGATACTTTCATGTTCTGTATGAGACGTTGTGCCAAGAGATTTAACCACGCCCAGGGCCAGAAATAAAAGACAAAGAGTAGATGACAAAGTCGAACATTGTAAAGAATTCCAAAACGTTGGCACAATGCACATGCAGAGCAGGTTAGAGATAATAGAAGTACGAAAGTTCAAAAGTCTCAAAAAAATGATAGTAAAGATTGCATTAACGCAAACTTATTACTCGGTGAAATAACGGAACAGTGAAAAGAGATCGAATATATTGTTCGGATTTAAACTTTAAGTCAGAGACTTGCAGATCATCTAATTCATGTTGCCATCAGGGAAAAGTAGTGTTTCTTCCCAATGAAGAGGCGTATCCGCTGGAATTAAAAGATTTGTTTGGTGAAAAGTGAAATCCACATACACAAGCAGCAGGGACAAAAAGTGGCTGGCGCGTAGTGCAGGCCGAGGGAAGGGGTTGGTGAGCAAAGCGAGCAGGGGGCAAAGCCCCCTAGTATATACTAGGCTGACCCGCCTTTTAAGTTGACCACTTCTTAAGGCAATTCAATATGTAGATCAATTTGATATTTTATACAAACTCATTAAGTTGGTTATATTGCATATTGCATTTATATTGCACTTTAATACTCGTCGTTTCTGTTATTTTTGTGATGAAATTTAAACTTTTTTTCTATTTTGAGGTCGCCCTTTTGAACCCCTCTGATATTTACTACGCGGTGAGGCATTTGTACTCCATCAACATTAATTATTTCTAGAGACATAATTTTGTCTATTTTTCTAGCGCATTGCGCACAAAAGCAAGGGAACGATGAGAGCACCAGAACTCTGCTTACATCATGTCGCTTCGTACCGCAAGCTGCAAGTAGTAAGTCTGTGATAAGCGGAATACCGCTACGCTTTCCACTCATGGGACAGAAGGACAATCCCGACCGCTTTTATATTTTAAGAAAGAAGAAGAAGATATCGCACAGTCTGGAGTAGAAAATCATCTTTTACCTGGAAAAACGAAACTACAAATCCCATCGTGCATTGCAAAATGGACGGGGCGTGTGTGAAACTCCGCGCCTGCGTAGCACTCACGGGACGGAAGGACAATCCCGACCGCTTTTATATAGAAGGATATAATGTTAGCCCAGAGGGAGCTGAGCCAAAAGGCAAAGCTCTTGATTTATGAGTTGATCAGCCCTAACCTGTGTTCACAAGCTTCTGATATAATAGACATCAATGATGACCAACGCTGGACAACAGCAAACTACTGTATATCAAAAACATTAATGAAAAGATGTTCATGTTAGTTGTGTGGCATAAACCGCACGTCAAGTCATCCAGTCCAATCCCAAAACATCCTAAACACATGTATTTTTTACTCAAATATTGTTAAATAAACCACTTCCAGAAAACACTCTCATGATATGTTTAATGAGCATTTGGATTGAAGACCTGCTTCCCCACCTCATTTTTAGGGGTCCAACCTAAGTAAAGCTTATTCATTATCTACATCTGCATGTAAAAGAGCGATTTCAGGGACCTCTGGAAAATGCGCTGATTCTCATTGTTTAGCCAACAGAAAGCAAAACGCAGGAGTCACAGACAGAAGACTGGAGATGAGAGACCAGTGAATTCCAGTATTTTGTATTTTATTCAGAGCAACAATAAATAACTAAGCACACTATAAGTTAACCAAGACGACAGAACAGAAAACGCCTTCTGGACGAGGGCGTGACTTTACTAAATTTTCCTACATTGCATTTCATTTGATATCAGCATATTAGGAATATTATTATTATTATTATTATTATTATTATTATTTGATAATGGTTATTGATATGGTTGTTGTTTTCTGAAAAAACAAAACACTACAAATACAAATTTAAGCAAAGAATTAACATTGACTTTTTCATGATTCCAAATAGCACAATTGTAATTGAAAATGTGATTTTTTTTTTAGAAGTTAAACAAAGTACACATGGTGCAACATTCAGGTGTATTTGAGGGCTGCACGGGCACTGTGGCTCTCAATAGACTAAGGCCAGTAGGTCAGTTCTAAAACTTTCTAAATTCATTTCAGGGTTGTGGAGGCCAAAGCAGGGCCATCTTGACAGCATTACAGCCCCCAGGGCAAAGCAGTGCACTGGGGTCCCTACCTACACACTACACTGTACATAGATTAGCATGGAGCCCCCGGGCAACTGGCCAGCGTGCCCATGCGTTAAGACCAACGCCTATCTCACCAGGTTAGGGCGAAAGGCTGAAAACAGGCCTGGCCAGGACACTAGTCCATCACAGAGACCACTCTCATTTCATACTCACATACACTTCATATTCACACACAATGGCAATTTGCAATTAACACAACCCAGGAGAAAAAAAAAACAACTTTGTAATTAATTCCTTCTTTGCTTGAACATGTCTGGACATTGTAATTTTTCATCTAATTAGACCTACAAAGCCATTCAATTATGACAAATGATAGGGAGCAACAAGTGAGAAGCAAACCTTATTGCAGCCACTGTCCATTATAGATATCAGGTGAATATAGCACTCTGATGATAAATGAAAGGGTGACCAGATTTTCAAAGTCCCACACTAAAACATGGTGTACGGACAAAAGTGGAAATATGTGTATGCACCGTTTATACATGAGGCCCCAGGACACTATTGTGTAGCATGTATGCCCACACATAAAGCCCATCCACATTTGTTCAATGGCTGCTTTATCTCATCGTCATCAGAGAGGGATCAGGACAGGAAAAAAAAAATAACTTTCACAAATGAACGTGTTTGATTCCTCACAATGCTTTAAGTGAAAACAAATAAATGACAGTACTGTCTGTTTTCGATGGCTTCTTAGTTGTCCTCGCGATGCTGTTCAAATTGAACACGACTTGTTAATGGAGTTTTCCCATCGGAGTTTGGACAGCGCTATTATACGTATGTTACATCAAACTGGAAGCAGGTGCTATTCTAAATATATTGTACGATGTTTGTTTCGGCGGAGCAATAGTTTATTAAATGGGCAGCCTGTTAAAGAAGCGACATTTTGATATTCTTCAGTTATTTCTCGGGACGCATAGCACGAAATCGGACTGTTGCGACGTCTGGCAACCCTAATGAATTATAGCGACAGCTAAACAGTAAATTGTTATAATTTACAGATAACTGAGCTGTGAGGCTGGTTTAGCTAAATACTTAGTATATGTTTACTTGCTCTGTGCACAACAGCTTAAATCACATTGCACTTCATTCATATATAAATAACCATTTGTTTTTCTTGTTTGGTTGCATTTTATACTGTGACGTCTTGTAATTAATGTATTCTATTAACTGTGTTTAGGAGAGGCTCTGGGGTGTCTAAGACTACATAGAAAGATAGAAGGTGTGTTTGCGGATGGGGAGATGGAAAAAGGAAGCTTCAAAAGTGAACAAAGAAAGTGATTAAAAAGAGCAGTGTACGAAAAGGGGTAAAGACAAAAATAGTGAAATTGTGTAAAGGTGTGCCTAGCGACCCTAAACAGCGGACTGGGAACGTTTGCTGTTCTGTTCAGTTCTTGTCTCTCTGTTATAAATGAAAATCTTGAGATGAGACGAGACTATTGCCAAGAGATTTTTTTCAAGTCCCGCCCTCCTCTCAGCCATTTACGGTTAACAGCCCACGCCCACTTTCCTCTCACCTCTCATTCGTGTGAATGCTTTTGTCAGACACAGTTCTTGCGCTCTCAGCTCTTATAAATTTTTATGTTTTCCTCACTTTAAGTTCCCAATAAAAGAAGACTTATTATGTCTAAATCTTATTGAAGAATTTCATCCCAAAGGGTTATCAACAGAAGAAATGGCAATCCTAGCACCGAGAAACAAGGAAGTCAAATGAATTAACATGAAAATTGTCGATCAGTTACACGGCAAATTAGTGTGGTCGGTAGACTATGCTAAAACAGTTGGTGGTGATGGTGCGGAAGATGAAAACATCAACTTACAACACCCTGTCGAATATCTACAACCATTAACACCATCCAGTCTACCACGGGCCAAATTACTGTTGAAAGAAGGAAGTATCGTAATGTTATTGCGTAATTTATGTATAAGTGATGGGCTATACAATAGGACAAGATTAGTTGTATTCAAAACTGGTCAAACAATTCTGACATGTACAATTTTAACAGGCAACAAGAAAGGCAATGTAGTACATCTTCCACAGATAACATTAGACACCAACGGAGATCTTCATCTGCCATTCGTACTAAAACGTTTACAGTTTCCCGTTAGAATAGCTTTTGCTATGACAATTAACAAATCACAGGGAGAAACATTAGAAAAAGTTGGTTTATTTATTACAGAAAAGAAACGATATTCTCTCACGGGAAGTTAGTTATAGGTTGCGTTGTCACGATGTAACTCCGAACACGGAATCAAAATTCAAAGTGATATTGACAAAAGGTCAATTCCAAATATTATTTTTAGTTTTACAGTAAATGTGTAAGTTTGTAACGGCTGACCCCTTACCCGGCCGGCAGCTACACCTTCAAGACCTGTGACCTTTATTAATTGCTGAGGTTAAATCTTAATCAAGCCGTACCTTTAACAAATTAAACCTTTCCCCCACAATCGACGGAGTAAAAAAGCACAAAAGAAAAGCAGATATGTAAACTTAAACTGATAAATTGTATTAAATGAAACAGACAAGCTAAACAAATTATAAATATCCCTCCACCAAAGCAACACTGTGACAAATCCCTATATGAATATAACAACCCCTCCCTTGCCCTTGTAACATATAACAAACAACACAAATATCAAAAAAGAATGAATGAAGCACGGAAATGAACGGTCGTGAACTTGAGTCCGAGTAACAATTGTCCTGAATGCAGATGACTGGTTAACCGATATATGGCGTGTTTGTAATTCCCGGAACAAAATGGAACAGCCTCACCGTGTATCCTCGGCGATGGTGGAAAATGATCCGACCCCGGGGTCTCTCGTGATGAGGGTGTTGGAGTGAGTCCGGCGTAATGAAAGACAAACTGGATGGAAATGCGCGATGTGGAATACAGCAGGTACAAGTGGTTCGTGGTCCTAAAATGAATGTCTCATTCTCTCTCTCCTCCTTTCTCCTTGTTTCCTCTTGATTGTTTTTATAGTCCTGTGACGAATGTAATTGATTAATTGAAAATCGGTGTTTTCCAGGTTTGGGGCTGCGATCTCCTTCCATCATCGCATTCACTGACACACACAAACAGTAAACGGGACGATGGAAACAAGAACACAAACACTATTACTACTATGTAGCCCCGCTACAAGTTAAAAAAGTATTTGCGTGTAAGCCAAACAGAACAAAAATGTGTAATGCAACGAATACCTCTAATGCAACATGAAACATAATTTTCTTTCAATTTATTAAATTTTACTATTTTTTAATATCGTTAATTACTCGCTGTAATGTAAAATACTTAGTTCTATTATGCATATGTAACAATTCCAATGAAAATAACAATCTGCTTAAATTGTACATCTGCTTCCCCATACGCGAGTGGCAGAGCCACGAAGTGGGTAGCACACAGCACCTGCCTGGGGGTTGGCGAGCGAAGCGAGCAGGGGGCAGACCCTCCTAGTTTTCAATAAACTCAGCATCTTTGGAGCACCACGTTTCAATCACGTCTTTTTGAATCTCACCCTTCTTAGTCGCTACAATACTTTTACTTTAGGAAGTTTAACTTTAAATTTAACTTACCTGTTAAGACTTAAAGCATCTGGAGGACTGAGGTGCTGATGCACACATTCTTTTTGTTTGCGTTCAAGCTGCTGGGAAGACTTTATAACAGCAGAAACAACTTGATGAGGCAGAGGACTCCATGTGCCTTGCCGGACTCGTCGATGGAGGATTGCTGTCCCCGGCGCGCACGCGCAATCAGCCTATGCAGCGTCTCCCTTCCCGCGCATGCTGCAGCCTGCTAGCCTGATGTTTCATGAACTTATTGGGGGATCTACTTGCCGTCAGTAGCGTCTATCGGAGGTGAACAGAAGGAAAATATCACGTTGGTGTAACCACTGTCAAGGTAAAATTGAAACCGAACTAATTTGTAGTTGAAGTCGCCCAGAACGTTTCTCCATTTTAACATTTCAATGCTGATGCATTTCAACGGGGGATTTTCAGATTTTAAATTTGTGCACAGCACAATCTGTTCAAGGTATCTGAATGAAAATCGTATCGACCTGACAAAATTCCTTGAAAAGTAAGTGTGCCACATTTCAACAAAATCGGTGAGCCACTTTGTTTCATATGGGCAGACAGACATGGCCATCATCGTTTCACAAATTATATGTGAATGCATCTACAAAAAACTCAAAGTAGTCAATGCCTTTCAAAAGATTTTGAAAACCCCCATATTAAACATCGGGCTACTCCATATGACAGCATTTTAATCCCTCATCTAAGTACATGCAGTAACTGCGATACACTTTCAATGCCAATGAGGACTCTCTAAACTCAGCAGTAAGTCTTGGGACAAGTCGGCAGCCATGCCTGCATATGTACGATGGAAAACTGGCCATAAAGGAATGCATGTGGTCAGCAACAACTGTCATATTCCATTTGTATAAAGAATCCCCTGCCAGTCTCTCCGTGCCCTCACTCTGCCAACAGCCTGTGCCTTTGACACAAGAGGGGATTGGTCCATGGATTCATGTTCTTTATGTCCTGTCATCTGCATCTGTATCATAAACTTGGATTTGTCAACCCAGATGGCATTTTTCCAGTCGTCAATCCCCAGGTTTTGGCAATTAGGGACTCGCTGAAGCTTCCTGATTACTGTAACACACTCCTCTCTGGACTACCCAAAAAAGACATAAATCGTTTGCAACGAGTGCAGAATGCAGCTGCTAGAATCCTAACTAGGAAAAGAAAATCCAAACACATTTCTCCAGTTTTAATGTCACTACGCTGGTTACCTGTGTCATTCAGGATTGACTTTAAAATTCTGCTTATGGTTTATAAAGCCTTAAATAATCTCGCTCCATCTTATATATCGGAATGTCTGACATCCTATATTCCAAATCATAACCTTAGATCCTCAAATGAGTGTCTCCTTATAATTCCAAAAGCTAAACTTAAAAGAAGTGGTGAGGTGGCCTTCTGCTGCTATGCACCAAAAAACTGGAATAGCCTGCCAATAGGAATTCGCCAGGCTAATACAGTAGAGCACTTTAAAACACTGCTGAAAACACATTACTTTAACATGGCCTTTTTATAACTTCACTTTAACATAATCCTGATACTCTGTATGTTCAATTCATCATAATAACTATTCATGGTGGCTCTAAAATCCGTACTGACCCCTACTCTCTTTTCTGTTTCTTTTCCGGTTTCTTTGTGGTGGTGGCCTGCGCCACCTCCACCTACTCAAAGCTTCATGATGCTCCAACAATGATGGACGGATTAAAAGGCAGAAGTCTACGTGACCATCATCATCATCAAGCCCTTCCGTGAGAACCCTAAATCCAAAGAGGACTGTTTCATTTATGTTAGGTAGAATGCCCAGAGGGGACTGGGCGGTCTCATGGTCTGGAATCCCTACAGATTTTATTTTTTCTCCAGCCGTCTGGAGTTTTTTTGTTTTTCTGTCCCCCCTGGCCATTGAACCTTACTCTTATTCGATGTTAATGTTGATTTATTTTGTTTTATAATTGTGTCTTTCATTTTTCTATTCTTTAATATGTAAATCACTTTGAGCTACTGTTTGTATGAAAATGTGCTATAGAAATAAATGTTGTTGTTGTTGTTCCTCTCCTTATTGAATGTTCTACAGGATTTTCAGCTGCAATACCTCATTATCTATAAATCCAAGGCACAATGTGTTGTGTTCACAGATACCTTTCTAAGCACTATTGAAATAAAGTGCTCCAATATAGCAATAAAATATGCAGACCTTTCTGTTTGCTTGAATGTGCCTGACAACTCTCCTCTGATCTCATTCATTGATTAGGTGTTGTCACCAAAGATCTCCTGCTTTTAGTTTATTGCACCTTTTCTGTAAGCAGTAGAGATTGCACTTTATGGAAATCTCAGGAAGCTAGCTGTTTGGTGGATGGTGGAACCACTGCCTCTGGTACCAACAATCTTACCTCAGTTAAAGTCACTTACTCACAGCTCAGACATTTTGCTCATTCTGATGTTTAACCTCTTTATCACATCTGTGTGATAAACTTGTGGAGCTGCAACCACATGATTGGCTGTTTGGAGAAGTAGGCCGTTTATATTAATGAAGTAGCCCCTTTGGCTATACCATGGGTGCCTGTGATGTGCCAACCGTTGCATGGCAGTGCTTTGTTAATTTAAGCAGCTATCACATTCTAGTCCTATTAAATAAATAAATAAACCAACCAAAGGGGGGTGGCACAGTGGTAGCACTGCTGCCTCGCAGTTAGGAGACCCAGGTTTGCTTCCCGGGTCCTCTCTGCATGGAGTTTGCATGTTCTCCCTGTGTCTGCATGAGTTTCCTCCCACAGTCCAAAGACATGCAGGTTAGGTGCATTGGCGATCCTAAATTATCCCTAGTGTGTGCTTGTTCCTGTGTTGGCTGGGATTGGCCCCCGTGACCCTGTGTTACGATATAGCAGGTTGGAAAATGACTGACTAAATAAACCAAAGAAAAAAATGTGATTGTGTGAGTGAATTTTTACACATGTACGTTAGCAGTAACATTTAGCATGTGGTAATGCTACATACACTTTCTATTGCCAATAATACACATTTCGCAAATCATTTTTACATATTAATAATTTTTAAATATTATTAGGTATAATGAAGCATAAATCAGTGAGTCTCAAATAATTTAAAATTGGGTTGCCAACTCAGACTCTTTGTGAGCGTGAACGTGAATTTGTACCAATGTAATACACATTTTAGACATTTACTTCCTTTAAACATTAAAATGATACCACAATAACATGTGTTGTGATGTGGGATTTTACATATAACTTGATAAATGTTTTGTATGTCTTTATTTATAATTTAGGCAAACCAAGTGGTGAGAGGTATTCGTGTTTGCACAAACCAATTTTACGACTGTCTCTTTGTAATATTATGACAGGATTTGGGGGGATGTGTCTAAAACCAGTTTGATCCCCCACACAAAGCCAGGTTAGCTTAACATATGGTCTTGGGGGGTTGGGTTTGTTGCAGGTTTAAATGTACTATTTCTCCCATTGGTCTGAGATATGGCTGTTTGGAATTGGCTTGTCTCAGAGGCCTTTAAGTACCATGATGTCCTATTGGTTCTAGGAATTGGAGAGAACATCTATAAATGTACTTGCTCAACCACATTCTCTCTCTCTAACCAACATATGATGAAGAAGCATCTCTCTTGCTAACCTGTGATGATGAAGACAACACAATGAAGAGCACAGCTCAGCAGCCATATTGAACAGACATGTGGCTGAAAGCTGAGCACCAACGATGCCTTAACTAGAGACATTTTAAGTAACTGCAAGTCTGTGTGCCACCTGAATTACACATCACCATTTTATCAGGTTGTATGGTTGCCAATATTCAAATGTACTTTGCATTTTGTTATTATTTATGAATATTATCAGTAATACATTATTTTATGTGTAACTTAACTCCTGCTTGTCTTTTTACTACATCTAATTGCCTGAGGTTATAGATATAGAAGGGAAGGTGGGGATAAGTAATATATACAGTGGTAAGTCTGTGAGATTAGGCATTCTAAGGCTACATATTAATAATACAATAGGGAAAGTAGAGCAATATATATATTACTCTACCAAGATAAAACAATTGGCGCAGCTAGCAGGATTTTGGGGTAACCAAGTTTTGCACCCTGTTTGCAAATACTGTTTTGATGTATGTGTTTATGTATGTGAATTTTAGGGCACCCAGTGTACAAATGCGGTCGAAGTAAAACATTGTTTGGTTGCTGAATGGAATATAACCAACAAAGTGTAGAGACTTCATGTGTGTCACAAGGACACCCGCATGTTTGTTAGTGCTGGTGTAGTGAGTCCCTAATTAAAGTGCTAGGGAGTGGTGAAAGATGCATGCGTCATTCATACGGCATTTAAGTGGTTAAAGTGCTAGGGAGTGATGGGACATGCATTCGTCATTCATACGGTACTTATTCATTTAGGATCTTTGTGTATGTATGTGTATGCTTACAGGGGCAAAAGTAGGCCAACCCATAATGAATTTGGCAAATTGTATTAGAGTAAATTGTAGACTTAGAAATGCCAAAGTTCATTTTAAAGTCAGCCATCTTCCAGTGGAGTGGCAGAAGCAAGCAGGCTAAAGCTAGGAAACCTGTAGTTCAGGTAGAGAAAGCAGAAGCTGAGCTGAGTGTGCCACAAAATGGAAGGAGGCTGGAAGGATTAAAAGCAAGAAAACAGAGATCAGGTTTAAAGAAGACAGCTGCTGTTATAAGAGGTTTACTAGCTTGTATTATTGGTAATAAGGAAGATCATGATAAGGAAGAAAATAGCAAAGTGAATGAAAGTGAAAGTTATGGAATGTTGAGTGAGAGTTTTGAAAGATGTAACAGTTGGTGTGATAATTGTGAAGTGTTAGCATGTAGAACACCCACTGCTAAAGTAGAAAGCAGTGAAAGAAGTGGAAAAAGAGAAAACCACCCATGGTGAAAGTTAGGGCAATAGTAACCAGATCGGACTGGAACCCTAAAACATGGGTGGGTGACTTACATGAGACAGATGAGTGCTCAGATAAAGAGTGGGAATGTGAGTGTGAGGAAAAGGAGAGAGATGAAAGGAAGGAAAACAGCAAGGGTGTTTTCTTCCTTTATTCTCCACTGCACCACAATCTCCAAGTAATTCTGAGGCCTGTCCAGTATTTAAAGAGCATGCTACACTGATAGATATTTCACCACTGTTAGGAAAGGTAACCAGTGCTGCACTGAAATTTGATTTAGGACAAAGAAATCAGATAGAAGGCAGAGACGCTGGTGAGTGTGAATGGCAATTGTTGACTAGAGGGCATGAACTGGATATTGGCTTAAGGATACTGAGTAAAGAAAGTGTGGAATTTAAACAAAGAACAATGGAAATGAAAGGAATTCAAGTGCTTGTGTGTGAAAGGTCTGAATGTGCTAGTGCAAGAATGGCTGAGTTGGAAAGAAAGTGCACCAGTTTAGGAGTTGGTTTGAATGAAACAGGACAAGCCAAAGAACAAAGGATGGGGATGGTGCAGCAGGAAGTTTTACAAGCTCAGGCAGCAAGCCAGGAATGCACAGGGGTGTGAAGGTCCTAACAGCTGTGCTAGGGCCAGCAGTAATTAAAAAGCACACACACTTAGGTTCAGTAATTCGAAACCTGACTGACCAGTTGTTCAAAAAGACAGCCTATGAATCTCCATGCAATAAAATGGAGAAAAGTGAGCTGGTCTTTAGTAAAGAACACAGGTCAGTTTTAGCAGAAATGCTGGATTTAGAACTTGGGTTCTGGAGAGGTTCAGCCCACACTTTCAGGTAGCAGTTACCATACAATAAAAAGGACACACAGGCAATGAAAAAAATAGAAGGGTAGCGCAGGAAGACAGGAAAGGAAAACAGTTATTTCTGTTTCAATTTTCTGGCCTTTTGCAATAGTGCTACTTCTATTGTAAGGTTTTATGGACTTTGGTTTGGTGCAGGTAATAAATAGTGAAGGCAATTAGCAGAGTAAAATCCATGCAGGAGATCGGGTTACCATTGGCACATTGGAGTGGCGTGGCACTAGTGCCAAGCTGTTCCAATGAATGCCTGGAAGCAAAGTTTGAGTTTTGGCACCAGGTCGCAACCAAGAAAATGAGATGGACAGAAACTGCTTTGTCACCTTCCATTTTGCAGACCTGCCTACATAGCAGAATGAAAAAAAAAGAAAGAGAAAACGACAAAGACAAAAGCAAAGACTAAAGACAAAGACATGAAGAAGAACTGAAGAGACAGCAAGAAAAGACACTTACTGGGGTTTAAGTGAGTAACAAGTCCACAAGTCATGCAATAATAAGGCTAGTCACAATAGCTATAGTTTAAAAGGAAAGGTTTGTTCATTACTGCAGCAAATTTATATTCCAAGGGGTGGAAACTGAACAAACCAGCTAGGAACGCCAAAATAAGGGGATTATTTTGTGCTCATAAAGTATACATTCTGGGTATTAATTAATTAAGTGGGATAATTATATAATTAATATATATTAAGGAAAATGTATACTAAGAAAATTGGTGAACTTTTCAGGAAAGCAGGTGCAGCTGGTACATTTGCAAGACATATGGGCTCCGATGTTTAGGTATAGTCTAATTGGGAAAATATGGAAGCCCTGCTGAGATTGTCGGCTGTGGTACAGGCACAGGACCAGTGGGCCAATTCTGAACTGAGGTGTTTAGCACAATGAGTATGCATATGGTGAGCAAACAACTCTAGGGGTGGCCTACGGGGGGAATGATGAGAGTTGCATAGCTTTGATGTCTCATGGTGGTGATGCCAGCCTATACTGGTAAAGGCTGATGGCAGTCAAGAGTTGCACCATGGGTAGGAAAGCACAAGAGGCAACTAAGTCAACCCCAAATGTGTGCAGAGGGGCCACAAATGTTGGTTTGTGAACAGTTTATGCAGTGGCACATGGCTGTCACTTGGGCAGAAGTGGTTGTACTGGCACCTGTGGCATGTTACCTTTCAAATTTTGATGTTAATTGTACAGCTGCATATGCTTAAACAGATAGTTTGGGACAGGGGTCTAATTAGCAGTTAGACAGAGAACAAGTACAGATTAAAAATTCACACAATAGACTAAATTGTAGTGGGCTAGTTTAGTGGAAGGTGTGGACTTGTCTCATTTTGAACCACCAGATCTGATGACATATGAAGACTGCAGAAAGAAAGAGTTGAAGCAAGCTGGAGCAGATACAAGTCATCAGGAGCGCTTCCAAGTTCTTCAGATTGTCTTTGAAATAAAGAAGATATGTAATGGACAAATGGTCACGGACAACTTTTAACACTGGGAGAGCAAATACTGCCAATCAATGCATAAGTTATGCATCAGACTCTTGAAACAATTTAAAGACATTGTTTATAAAGACACTGTACAAAACATTCATCGGGGTGGAGTGTTGTGATGTGGGATTTTGCATATAACTTGATAAATGTTTTGTATGTCTTTATTTATAATTTAGGCAAACCAAGTGGTGAGAGGTATTCATGTTTGCCCATCCCCTTTTACGACTGTCTCTTTGTAATTTTATGACAGGATTTGGGGGGATGTGTCTTAAACCAGTTTGATCCCCCACACAAAGCCAGGTTAGCTTAACATATGGTCTTGGGGGTTGAGGTGTTAAATGTACTATTTCTCCCATTGGTCTGAGATATGGCTGTTTGGAATTGGCTTGTCTCAGAGGCCTTTAAGTACCATAATGTCCTATTGGTTCTAGGAATTGAGAGAACATCTATAAATGTACTTGCTCAACCACATTCTCTCTCTGACCCACATATGATGAAGAAGCATCTCTCTTGCTAACCTGTGATGATGAAGACAACACAATGAAGAGCACAGCTCAGCAGCCATATTGAACAGACATGTGGCTGAAAGCTGAGCACCAATGATGCCTTAACTAGAGACATTTTAAGTAACTGCAAGTCTGTGTGCCACCTGAATTACATATCACCATTTGATCAGGTTGTATGGTTGCCAATATTCAAATGTACTTTGCATTTTGTTATTATTTATGAATATTATCAGTGATACATTATTTTATGTGTAACTTAACTCCTGCTTGTCTTTTTACTACATCTAATTGCCTGAGGTTATAGATATAGAAGGGAAGGTGGGGAGAGGTTATATACAGTGGTAAGTATGTGAGATTAGGCATTCTAAGGCTGCATATTAATAATACAATAGGGAAAAGTACAGCAATAAATATTACTCTACCAAGATAAAACAACATGCATACTCTCACTAATTCTGATGCCGGAGGGGCAAAGTGTTGCATGTAGACTGGCACATGCAAGGAAGAATTTCACTGTACTTCATAGGATGCATAAAAAAAACAGTGATACACACATGAGTTCAAGATGGTGTTATAGGAAGGCACACATAAGTTTTAATCAGCTCAAAATGAAATAATTCAAAAGAATTAAAAGTAACAATTTATTCAGTGACTCCCAAACCCCTGAATAGAGCAATATAAAGGTATAAATATTAACTTGTTAGTGGTACAGAAAAAAAAAGTAAATCACCACAGTAAGTTTGAGATATTACAGTACAGTACTAGTAGTAGATCACGACCAGACTATGTAGCACTGCACTCACAGATGATCTTCAGGTCTGCAAGTGCTGTCTCAGTGAACACTGAAGCTAGATCAGCACCAAACTGAATGATCAGCACCAAACTGAATGAATCCACAGCTAGTCTTGTTTTGGCTTTGTGTTTCTTCTTGGTTTGCTCAGCTGATCATCAGATTAGCAGTTAATGGCGGTGCACCCACAATTAACATATTGCTCTCTCACAATTAATGATATGCTGCTACACATTCCCTCCTCCTTGAACCGTCACCTTATCGTGGTGGAGGGGTTTGCGTGTCCCAATGATCCTAGGAGCTATGTTGTCCGGGGCTTTATGCCTGGTAGAACCACCCAAGGCAAACTGGTCCTAGGTGAGGGATGAGACAAAAGCGGTTCAACAAACCTCCAATGATGAAACCTTTGGACGCGTTTTCCCTTGCCGGGCGGGTCACGGGCCCCCTCTGGAGCCAGGCCTGGAGGTGGGGCTCGATGGCGGCGCCTGGTGGCGGGCCTGCACCCATGGGGCTCGGCGGGCACAGCCGAAGAGGTAGCGTGGGGCCTCCTCCCCATGAGCTCACCACCTATGGGAGAGGCCAAGGAGGTTGGGTGCAGTGTGAGTTGGGTGGTGGCCGAAGGCGGGGACCTTGGCGGTCTGATCCTCGGCTACATAAACTGGCTCTTGGGGCGTGGAATGTCACCTCTCTGAAGGGAAGGAGCCTGAGCTAGTGCGAGGTCGAGAGGTTCGGCTAGATATAGTGGACTCACCTCGGCACAGCTTGGACTCTGGAACCAATCTCTTGAGAGGGGCTGGACTCTCTACCACTCTGGAGTTGCCCGGTGTGAGGCGCCGAGCAGGTGTGGGCATACTTATTGCCCCCCGACTGGAGCCTGTGCATTGGGGTTTACCCGGTGGGCGAGAGGGTGGCCTCCCTCCGCCGGGTGGGGAAGGGTCCTGACTGTTGTTTGTGCGTATGCACCGAACAGCAGTTTGGAGTATCCACCCTTTTGGAGTCTCTGGAGGGTTGCTAGAGGGCATACCTTCTGGGGATTCCCTCGTTTTGCTGGGAGACTTCAATGCTCACGTGGGCAATGACAGTGAGACCTGGAAGGGTGATTGGGAGGAATGGCCCCGATCTGAACCCGGCGGTGTTTTGTTATTGGACTTCTGTGCTCGTCACGGATTGTCCATAACGAACACCATGTTCAAGCATAAGGGTGTTCATATGTGCACTTGGCACCAGGACACCCTAGGCCTCAGGTCGATGATCGACTTTGTGGTGTGTCGTGGACTTGCGGCCATATGTCTTGGACACTTTCGGGTGAAGAGAGGGGCGGAGCTGTCAACTGATCACCACCTGGTGGTGAGTTGGCCGATGGTGGGGAAGATGCGGTCAGACCTGGTAGGCCCAAGCGTGTTGTGAGGGTCTGCTGG
Source organism: Polypterus senegalus (assembly GCF_016835505.1). NCBI lineage: Eukaryota > Metazoa > Chordata > Cladistia > Polypteriformes > Polypteridae > Polypterus > Polypterus senegalus. The sequence continues at coordinate 110,037,008 of NC_053159.1, read as the reverse complement.
GAGCGGCTGGCAGAGTCCCCTGTCAGAAGTAGCTTCAACTCCCACCTCCGGCAGAACTTCAACCCGTCCGAGGGAGGTGGGGACATTGAGTCGAATGGGCCATGTTCCGTGCCTCTATTGTTGAGGCGGCTGACGGAGCTGTGGCGCAAGGTGGTGGTGCCTTGGCGGCAATCCCGAACCCGTTGGTGGACACGCGGTGAGGATGCCGTCAAGCTGAAGAAGAGTCCTATAGGACTTTTTGTCCTGTGGGTCTCTGGAGGCAGCTGATAGGTACCGGCAGGCCAAGCGAGCAGCGGCGGTTGTTGCTGAGGCAAAACTTCGGGCATGGGAGGAGTTTGGAGGCCATGGAGAGCGACTTTGGACGGCCGAGGAGATTCTGGTCCACCGTCCGGCGTCTCAGGAGGGAAGCAGTGCAGTGTCAACACCGTATATGGTGGGGATGGTGCGCTGCTGACCTCGACTTCGGGCGTTGTGGGTGGTGGGAGGAGTACTTGAAGACCTCCTCAATCCCACTAACATGCCTTCCAATGAGGAAGCAGAGCCTGGGGACTCTGAGGTGGGCTCTCCCATCTCTGGGACTGAAGTCACCGAGGTGGTCAAAAAACTCCTTGGTGGCAGGGCCCCGGGGGTGGATGAGATACGCCCGGAGTTCCTTAAGGCTCTGGATGTTGTAGGACTGTCTTGGTTGACACGTCTCTGCAACATCGCATGGACATCGAGGACAGTGCCTCTGGATTGGCAGACCGGGGTGGTGATCCCCTCTTTAAAAGGGGACGGAGGGTGTGTTCCAACTATAGAGGGATCACACTCCTCAGCCTCCCTGGAAAAGTCTATTAGGGGTTCTGGAGAGGAGGGTCCGTGGATAGTGAACCTCGGATTCAGGAGGAACAGTGTGGTTTTAGTCCTGGTGGCGGAACAGTGGACCAGCTCTTCACCCTTAGCAGAGTCCTGGAGGGTGCATGGGAGTTTGCCCGACGGTCTACATGTGTTTTGTGGACTTGGAAAGGCATTCGACCGTGTCCCTCGGGAATCCTGTGGGGGTGCTCGGGAGTATGGGGTACGGACCCCTGATAAGAGCTGTTGGTCTCTGTACAACGGTGTCAGAGCTTGGTCCGCATTGCGGCAGTAAGTCGAGCCCGTTTCCAGTGAGAGTTGGACTCCGCCAGGGCTGCCCTTTGTCACCGATTCTGTTCATAACTTTTATGGACAGAATTTCTAAGCGCAACCAGGGTGTTGAAGGGGTCGGTTTGGTGGACTCAGGATTGGGTCACTGCTTTTGCAGATGATGTTGTCCTGTTTGCTTCATCAGGCCGTGATCTTCAGCTCTCTCTGGATCGGTTAGCAGCTGAGTGTGAAGCGGCTGGGATGAGAATCAGCACCTCCAAATCCGAGCATGGTCCTCAGCCGGAAAGGGTGGAGTGCCCTCTCAGGGTTGGGGGAGAGATCCTGCCCCAAGTGGAGGAGTTCAAGTATCTCGGGGTCTTGTTCACGAGTGAGGGAAGAATGGAGCGTGAGATCGACAGGCGGATCGGTGCGGCATCCGTGATGCGGGCTCTGCATCGGTCTGTCGTGGTGAAAAGGAGCTGAGCCGTAAGGCAAAGCTCTCAATTTACCAGTCGATCTACGCTCCTACCCTCACCTATGGTCATGAGCTATGGGTAGTGACCGAAAGAAGTAGATCGCGAATACAAGCGGCTGAAATGAGTTTCCTCCAGGGGTGTCTGGGCTTTCCCTTAAAGATAGGGTGAGAAGCTCAGTCATCCGGGAGGGGCTCAGAGTAGAGCCGCTGCTCCTCTGCATCGAGAGGAGTCAGATGAGGTGGCTCGGGCATCTGATCAGGATGCCTCCTGGGCGCCTCCTGGTGAGGTGTTCGGGCACGTCCAACCGGGAGGAGGCCCCGGGGAAGACCCAGGACACGCTGGAGGGACTATGTCTCCCGGCTGGCCTGGGAGCATGGGATTCTCCGGAAGAGCTGGAAGAAGTGCCGGGGAGAGGGAAGTCTGGACCTCTCTGCTTAAGCTGCTACCCCCGCAACCCAACCTCGGATAAGCGGAAGAGGATGGATGGAGGGATGGATGCTACACATTCCTCTCGATTTAAAGAGACATCCTCATGTAAACTTATTAAAAATAAATGCAGTCGTTAAGCCAAATTAGATTGGCTGTCATTATTACAAATGTTACTCACTTTGACCATATGAAAAGTTAGTAATGATGAGAGGTTCACTCATATCTGAAGCATAATTGTGACTCTGTAACTCATGGGCATATCTGCCTTCAGGGTGACTTTGGTGGTGCATGCCTTGGGACCCTGGTTGCCAAGGGGCCTTGGCATATGTGAGAAAAAAAGCAATTGTGTTATTTTTCTGTCTCTATTTTTACATGTACACAGTTGCTCATACATTATATCTCCTTCCCTCAATGCAGTGTTTAAGCAACCACCACCCTCCCAATTTGAGTTGACTCTTGTCATTCATTATACACCCAGCTTTTTTTTTAATAACTAAATGAATTCAACAGTCACCAAAGCATATAAAATACCCAGTCAAAGCTGGGACATTAGTCATAAATATTGTCTCATTGCAATGCAAATGTCAGAGTAGAACTCAAGCTCTATAAAATACACATTGTGAGAGATCTCACGTCAGATCTGGAGGACATCTCCTAAGATATATCCAACATACTCCTGAGGAATACAACATGGAAGAAAATGGCAGCATCTTTCAACGTGCACTTTCTATACTGGCAGCCAAGCGATTTCTTAATTAGAGACACCGACTCTGCATCTTATTACTGATTATTAAGGGTTAAATGTATGTAGATAGGTATTTTTCTCTTTTTTATATTAAGCAATATAAGTATTTCCAACGCATCGCCTATCTTTCTATAGGCCATTTGTTTACATATATCTGATTCAGTATCAAGCTATACTTCAGTCTAAAAATGAATATGGTTTCCATCTATTTTTAAAAAGCATGTAAGTGCTTTATCATGTCTGATACATGCAGAATTAATTTTATAACATTACCCACCATATTAAGTTCATTAAACATGCTCACAAGTTGGCCTAAGTTAGTATGAAACTTTCTTCCCCTTCTCCGACTCCAAGAAGCACACTGTAACTGCACTTCGTCTTAGTCCACTTGGTTTGGAGCTCTGGGGCAAACTACAACAGCGTTAAACCCCAAAGTTTGTCTTGTTAATGTAAATACTTTCTAAGAACAGATGAATACAGGATCAACCCCAGCTCAGAGCACACTGCAACTGACCCCACCAGTCCAGACTACCACACTATTCAGTGAAGCTGAATGATGAGTCTCACCTGCACAGATCAGTGTCAACAGTATTTATACATTCTAACACAAGATATACGCTACACGTAGAACATGCACAACTGTGATGACATATACTGTAGCTCAATTCACTTACTGAACAGACATCTAACTAAAAACAAAAATAAAATTATTAGTAATCACTACTGACCTTCTGTTTTAATTCCTTTCTGCAGCACTGAAATACAGAACAGAGCTTATCCTGCTCTGAATTCACACAGTTCAATTTAAATCAATGAAAGTGTTCAAAAATCCTTTTGTCAAAGATGGAGGGGGGTGGCACTCAATTTCTTCTAACAATGGCTCCAAGCCTGGTTTGTAGACAAGAGAAAACATGCACAAAAACTGGACTTTGCCCACAGGCCACAAACTGATGACCATAAGTGTACAGCATGAGTTAGACAAGTAAAACATACTGTCCAGATATATAGAAATAACCCAAAAACCGAACAAAACACAAAGGTTGGAATCATTGATACTCTAGTGACCTCTCTGTTACACTAAGAAATGAATAATATGCCAGGCTTATTGGACAGCCAGTTGGATAAGCAGTGGTAATGTTATGTGTTCCACTTGAGTTTCTGTGATGTCAAAGACAGGGTCCATGAGACTTAACTACCACAAGTCTACATGACTGCACAGACACGAGTGCAGTCATCCCCTTTGTTGGATTTACAGCACCTCACATTAAAATGATCTGAAATGATCACACTACTGTTCTCTGTTACATTAACAGCATCACCTAGAAACACCATTTATTAAAACAACCACTGGCCATTTACTTTATGCAGTGTGTACCAGCATAACTCAAGTCACATGTTCAGCTATAAAGATACTCATGTTTGGTGGGGCTTTTCCAGCTTTGTTTGAAAGGCTTGATACCATCTTCTGATTTGAGGTGCTAGGTCTGAAAGTAGAGTTGGTGTAGTTCTTGTCAAATTTTGAGTTCTACAGGTAACCTTCATTACAGAGTCTACAGAAGTAGATTTGGTTTCCTTTCTTGTGCTATCAGACTAATCGTTTCAGCACGATTATAAACAGTACCAAATATGATTTACTTGTCTACCATTTCAGTGCTTTGAAATTTAATGTGTTTATGGACAGCTTTACTGCAGGTATCGTCAATTTTCTTAACCTTCTCTTTCCAAGGTGTGAAAAACAAAAGAAAACACACATTAGACATCTCAGAAGGTTTTCATTCTACTTTTTACTTTTTAGTCTATCCAGCCATAAATCTCTTATTAATATCTGACCATTTAAAATGGAATGGAGTGTAAAGTCCTCATATTTGTCTGTGATTTGAGCAGGACAAAACCATATGACATCCTTCATCATCTCAACTGTGGAAGCCCATTTAAGATCCAAGTTTGAAAGATCGCACAATAAGTCAAGTTGGCTAGAAGGCACTGAAAACCTTAAATTCTCAACATATCATTATCAAACTGCATACGTAACATTTCAAAACATTAATATTACTACGTGTATCTCTACCAAATATTTTTATAAAGCACTTTTCACAGTACAGAAGAGCTTTGTACTTCAAAACATAGTGGAAATGGCCACACGTGAGAAAAGTTCATAAAAATGGTTTAATAAATTGTCACATTTTAGATGTTTAGCTATTTTAGTTGACAAAAACATTAAAGCGACATCAAAATAATGTAATTTTTACCCACTAATCACAGCCATGGAGAATGGCGGCATGTTGCATGTTGTTTGGATATGTTAATTACCTTGAACACATGATAACCCTACTACAACTACTTTTAGAACATTTTCTGCTATGTTTTTCTTTCTGTATGGCGTTTGTTGTCAAATGAATGACTGTCCACTAGTTATAAGCAAAGAATGTGATGACATTGAAGCTTGATGTGCATCTGCATCTTGGTAGGAAGGTCTTGTGTGCAATAATGAAGACAATTCTGAAGACCACATGCTAAAAGATCTCAAAGCTTTTTAAAAGAATAAGATTCAGCTGAAAAAATAATTCTATTACAGCTATATTTTATAAATGTACATTTTATTCAACACTACAATGTCAATCAAAAAACAGCATTTATCTAATTTTTATGAGTATAATGAAAATGGAAGCAATTTGAAACACACAGTACATAGAATGGTCAGCAATCTTTAAAAATCCAGGAAAAGTATAGAGAGAAACAACAATATTCACTACACGTATTTCAAATTCATGTGAGGCAGCCCAAATATATTAATAAAATGTACAATAAAATTGGCAAATCTCACTGTAGAAATACAAGGTTAATTGCACATTGACATTTTTTTAACAGACAGAATCAAAAACATGTACCTGAATTCAGTTTATTTTTTAAACAGGTGCTGATTCCCAAAAATATATATTATGCAAAATAAAAATAAATGTCTGTTCAAGTTTGAAATATTGCCCCAAAATTAATGACATGCTGGCAAGTTTATATTCACCCATGATGTCCTTCAAAATGACTGATTTTCTTTTAGTAACTTTTCAATTGTTAAGTTCTGACTTACGGAAGAGAGATGCAAAAGGGGAAGTAAATCACATCCTGAGGAAAACACACAAACTCTTCTGCACTAATGAAAATTCTTAAGTTGATGCATTCAGAATTATTATATAAGAAAATACATAAACATTTGAACACAGCAATGCATTTAATAGAATTACTACAGAATGACAGTGTGCTGACATTAGTCAAATAGTTTCCAAATATTACAAACAAAAAGGGTATTATTTTAAATTACTGAAGGAGATTAGTTAAAGAAGACTGAGAGCTGCTGTCTTTTTAACTTCTACACTTTTTAAATGGAAGTAGTGAACAATCTTTATTTTACACTCACTCTAAGACAACAGATTAAATGATCATTCATCTGATATTTTATGAGTTTTCTTCAATTTCATTGAAATGCTCAATATTTTTCAGATTACACATCTATTAAATATCACTTAATTACTGAGAATATTACCTTACCTGTAATTGTGACGATAACACATTGAGCCATATAAATCAATTTTTTTAAAAGGACTTTATCTAAATATAAATATTACATCATACTGTTAAATAAGTGATTCATTTGAAATTCTAATGAGGGAAACATTTTTTCTGTAATGCATTTCAAACTTATGAATCTGCCTGGAAATTATAACTTTATCTATAGATATTTTATTTTGCACAGCAAATATGCTTTAAAAATATCTGCTAAACTGTGTAATAAGCTATTGTGTATATCGTTAGTTAATGCTTACGCTGTATTTCTGAAACCCAAAGAAAAGAAGAAACAATAAGAAAGCCATTCTATACTCAGTTACCTGGTATACTTGTAAGTGGTGTTAGCACCTAACCGCTTTCTAGCACTGCTCAAGTCCGCGTTTGAAGGAGTAGTTTACCTTGGACTACAACTCACATTTCAGCTGTTGAACAAACGTAAACCTTACTTCTAATACAAAATGCAAATGTTCAAATATTTTTTTACTTATTTACTGAATGCTCTGTCCACATTTCAGCTACGTATATGCAACCAGGTCTTTGGTGCACCTGCCAGGTCCTAAATGCTACGTTGACATCTGGCACAAAGTACACACTTTATGTTGAGTTACTACAACCATAAATTTGCTCAGTATCACACAAGAATGTCCATATAAACCGTCTGACCAAAAAAGATGGACATTTTGGAAGAACGTTAAATAGATCAGCTATAGTGTTATTAGTGAACGCTTGCATTTTTAAAATTTCTTATTAGCAGACAATATTGCCGAAATGCTTGGTCTGGTGAAATGTCAAAAAAAATGAAAATCATTAATGTAAATCAACACAATAGTAATAACACCAAGAAGAGAGGGAGAAAACAAGGGGTGTCTAAACATGTCTTAAAACAGAATATGGCAAATGATCTGTGACAGCAAGATTTATCATAGAAAAATCGTGTTGTTTGTGTATTATTTCTTTTTATTTCTGCATTGCTGAATGTATTTAAATAATTACAATTTGGAATAATACAATTGATTCAATTAAACCAAAATGGAGACAATAATTATGCATATTTACAACAATTCAACAAGTGTTTGTGTTAATGAATGCAAGTAATACTTTATTGAACTGTGTACATTCCTGTTCAAGCTATTGGGATTTTAACTTCAAGAATGAAATTAGTACTTTGGTTGAATCTGCTATTTGTCCAGCTTGCTATAAAATGCTACATCAGCTATGGAAAATGCACAAAATGATCAGATAGTGTGCTTGTTGCTTCTCTTAGACATACACAACAGTAAACTAATTCTTCAAAGCCCCAATATAAATATTACTTTTCAATGGTACACTCATTGTATTAGCTTTCTCATTGTCACACTGCTTGGATGCTAAGTCAAACAGCATCCTACCAAGGACAATACTTAAACATATTTATTTTGATCATTTGTTGATCACATCAAATCACATGCAAATACACACCAATCCAATGGTTCACACCAAAGCACTATGGCAACAGAAAAATGGCCTTTAAAGCCAGGGTTATTGTGTTTTTTTAATGTGAAAGAAGGCCAAAATATTACGTCTTTATTGTTATTCCAAATTCATTGTTATACACAAAAAAAATTTGTTTAACCAATATTATGTCATTGTGAGCCTATGTTACTATCATTAAAACTGTTGACAAAAAATGAAAATATATTACAATATACAGGATCAGAGAACTATACATGTATATTGTATTCTGACACACTAACCACTGAGTCGAGGAGACGCTCTTTCAATAACCATACACTATATGATTTTTCATACATGTTTACTAATATTTCTAAGTGAACAGGTTTCAGTTAGGTACGCACAGCTTGTTGAGATTTTGTTATGCTGAATAAACTCTCCTTATTTCTTACTATACCATCAACTTGCATAGAGCACATATGGTACAATATACATACAGGACCGTAACATCATCCAAATGTATGGACAGCTTTCATTCATAACTGAAATACAAGCACAGACATTCAAATTATAGCTACAATTTCAAGCAAATAAAATAGAACAGATGTCATTACTTTTCAATAAACTAATTGTACCATGTTTTGCTTATTGCTAGGTACAGTAAAGAAAAGAAAGACCCTGCTCTTTTTACAGAATAAGGAAACACATAATACATTAAATGACAAAATACATCTTATTTAAATCTGCTAATGTTTATGTTTTAAAGAATTGAAAAATATACAGTCCTTCATGGAATATACTACAGTAGTTAAGGGTCCATAATAAAACACAGATGGCTCAAAGGGAGTCACACGGACATCAGAGCTCCAGTGGGAATCAGAAATAATTAGCAGGCTCATGTCCTACATCAATATCAAAAAAGACTAAAAGTAAATTAAATACAACATCTGCAATTTTTTTTTCTTTTGTAGTATTACAGTACTGGAAAATAAACTCCTCTAGCAAAAAAAGGCTAGAACACAGTTAATAAAAAATATGCTAAGGAAAGTGAATTAAAAAGTACTGAATGGTTTAAAAATATTTAAATAAATTATTCGAAAACTTAAGAGCCACTGTGAATAATATAACAAAGGGAGTTGGAAGGAGGATTTTTGATTGATGGATTTTTTTTAAGGTCTAGTGGGAACTTCTTTTCACGTTTACTATGGTGGAGCTATGAAAAGTCTCATGCCTTTGATGTTCCTGAGCAGCTAACAAAAATGTTTGCTGGTCAGTGAAATATCACTTCAATTTTGAACTTATTAAAGTCTGAATTGGTTCTGCTGGGTTTTCTTTTTGGCATGATAAGTTAATGAGGGCAATGTCCATCTGAGTTCAGATATAGCCCAAGAAGAATAACCTCCTTTGGCAGGCAGAGCTTTGGAAGAACAGACATTCAGGCACAAGTGGACAGACTTCACAAAAAAAAAAAAAAGAAAGAAATCGGGAACCCATCCATCAGAAAAACTGTTACACTGCAAGCTCATACACTTTTGAAAATAAATAAGAAAGTAAGTAAATAAACTGATAATTATAAAGCATCCCCTGAGCCACTGGACCTTGCCAGGCTGCTAGCGCACTTTAATTACTTTGCATGACGTGCTTTAGTGTATTAAATGCAGACTGGCTCACATAATGCTGCAGCGGTCCCTGCGCAGGGCACCTTGGAAACGAATGGTTGTATGCACATGCTTGCAGTGGCCACAGCCCACACTCTTGAGTAGTTCACTAAAGAGCAGCAGCACATGCCAATTGTACTTAGCAGAGCACTCGATATACCCACACTTCCAGTTCTTCTTAACGAGATTGGAGACATTCCGCCGTGGGATGACACGATTCCGCTGCAGGTCCCTCTTGTTTCCCACTATGATGATGGGAGTCTCTGTTGTTCCCATAAGTCTGTAACAAAGGTTTAAAAGCATTATACACAGAAGTAAAATACTTCAATTCTTTCAAGATAAAAATATTAAATAGGATTTTTATCTATTGGTATGGAAAAGAAACATCAGAGATAGGGAATCTTAGTCATCAAAGGCAACCTAATCCATAGGCTTTACCTGCAATCAATACCTTAAAAGAGATTTATTTTTGCTTTAGATTATTTTACTATTCATCATATTTCTGACTTTTATTTTTGTGTACTTTCTCAGTCAGTCTTACATTACATTCATTACAATTCCTTTTACAATGAAACAAATTAATTCATGTAAAAATCATATTAATCCATTAATGATATACAAATCTAAATATGGGCCAAAATAATACTGAACAGAAAAAAACAAAAAATACCACGTGAAGGCACAGAACGTCCAACTTTCAGAGTGACTCACTAGTGGCTGCAACATTATTAATAACTGATTAATAATCAAAAGTAAAATAGTAGGTAACTACAAATATGTTCTTACCTGTTCAACTCAAACTGAGTTACAGAAAACAACCAGGAGCTGCAAGCATTATGTGAACAAATCAGAGAGCTAACTCTAGCACTAGAAAATGCATTCTCTGTTTCCCTATAGAAAGCCTTCTCTTGTAAATGTATACTGGCAAAACTGTGCAGACTCACAATGGACCCTATTGACACTGCTGTCCCAGTACAATAGCACTAGCATTACCTATACTTTTCTTAATGAATGAAAGTTCAAAAAGAAATACCTTTGTCAAGACTACTGCAAAAGTACAAGAGGGTAATGGCAAGCGTAGGGGGTCCCTCACATATTATTGTGGTCCTCTGGGGAACCTTAATACAAAGGTTGAGAAGCACTGCATTATATGGTAACGTTTATATTTCATAGCTGCAAGGAATTACATGTAAACAAAATTTCAAAAAATGTTCCTGCTAATATGTTGGTGTACATTGCATTCAGAAGTATTATTCATTCTTGGGTATCAAATCTTTTTGTTTGCTTTGACTGGGAAGCATTAAACACATCTTAGCTGCTTTCCATTTAAATCTTAAACCAGTGAAAACCCACTCTAAATGCCTGACTTCCCCTTATTTTTTACTGAGCTATACTGACCAGTTTTGATTGTTCTTCCCACATCTGTGGGACTAAAATATCTGGACAAAAACTTATGCAATATATTGAGAACACATGAACTTAATTCTATTATAGACCAAGCCAAGATTCAAACTAGTTAACTGGAACTATTTAGTGCAGTGTGTTACTGTCCTACAGTATTTTTTTAAGTTTGCTTTTTATTTAATTGTGTATGTAAAACTAAATTAGCTGAACATTAATTTCAGCAATCAAACTGAAGTCTAATTTCTGGTCTCTTTTTATATTAGTAACTAGCAAAATACCCGCGCTTCGCAGCGGAGAAGTAGTGTGTTAAAGAAGTAATGAAAAAGAAAAGGAAACATTTTGAAAATAACGTAACATGATTGTCAATGTAATTGTTTTGTCACTGTTGTGAGTGATGAGTGTTACTGTCATATATATATATATATATATATATATATATATATATATATATATACACACACACACACATATAAACATATACCTGCATATATACATATCCATACATATATACATATACACACATATATATACACACACACATATATACATACACACACATATATACACACAAATACATATATATATACATACATACACATATATAAACATATATATACATATACATACATATCTACATATATACATATACACACACACACACACATATATATATATATATACACTCTTTGGGGTGCGAGCAACTGTTGCTGGGGGTGCCAGAATCCATCAAGGAAGAAAAATGAAAAACATTATTTGTACAAAATCTTAATTTATTTATCCATTCCTAAATAATTAAATGGGCAGGCTATTTCGTATCAGTGCAATACGCTGCTTGTTAAAACGGATGACTCCCGCTTTTACGTGTAAGTCTGCGTGGATATTATGAACTATTGTATCTGTTCAAGTTCTATTTAAATTTTAAATAGAAGGAATTTTTATTTAGTAGACAGAAATGTCTTTGGTAGGAATGTAAGTTAAATGTAGGCATCATTGCATAAATTTTTCTTCACCATAGAAATGTAAAGAGTAAATTCGTCTTACATTCTAACCAAAGACATTTGTGTCGACTAAATAGAACTTGAAAAGATATATTTTTTCGAATGTGATCGCACAATTCAGATCGAGTTGATGCGCACTATATCGAGCTCGTGTGCTATTGTGGTTTCGCCTGCGTGCCTCAATAAGTTACCCTCCCCTCGCTCTTACTTTTTTACCGTTCATCTAATGATTACACTGAGTATGGCTTTACCAAAACAATCATTGATGGCGAATAAAGTATCCATTATTCATAAAGCTTCAATTGGTGATCTGTCTTTCTGCGTTAACCGCATATTTTTTCATACGTCTCAAACCAAGGGGATGCGAGGGTAAAATGAATCGGGAAGCGCTGATATATATGTATGTGTGTGTATATATATATGTATATATAATTTTGGGGTCATCAGGCGTACATACTCAGTGCACCCCCTCTCGGGAATCGAACCTCGGCGCTAGAGGTGAAGCCTCTACCATTACGCCACGGCCTGTGGTTTGTCTATTTGAGAGTATGTAGATCGGGGTATGTATATGTGTATATATGTATATATATATACTCGCGCTTCGCAGCGGAGAAATAGTGTGTTAAAGAAGTTATGAAAAAGAAAAGGGAACATTTTAAAAATAACGTAACATGATTGTCAATATACAGTAATTGTTTTGTGAGTGTTATGAATGTTGCTGTCATCAAGGATTTGATTATCATTATTTCTTTCAATCAGGTTCGTATTTGTAGGATGTGTTGTGTTCAAGTTACATTCCGTGTTTGTCAATCGTTGTAAAGATAACAGGTTTCATTCATCGATTTGTTTCTTACTGCATCAATAAACAGCTCGTCTTCTTCTTTATCTGAGACACACTGCATGCACGGGTTTTTTTTTACACTGTCTTCCTTTAGCGGGACATTGACTTTTTCCACCGTGTGCTTTGTTTCCGCAGTAGTTGCACTTATGAATATGCTTGTATGTGTCAGACGCTTCATATTTTTTTGCTGCCTTCTCATTTGTGTAATTCAGTTTTTGTTTAGCACTCTTTGGAACTGTTGCTTTTTGTCTGTGCACTGCATCAGTTCACGTGAGCCGCTCGGTGTACATGCATCGAAGGTTCCCAGCTGTGCTGGTGCCATCTTGCGCGATGTCCATGGCTGTATTTAATGTTAGCTAAGACCCGGCACTTAAAAGTTTCTCTCGCAGTTTCGCTGAGTTTGTGCCAAACACCACCCTGACCATCTCATCTTCGTCTGCATAAGCACAGTCCTTCACCCGTGAATATTTAGTGGCAGTGTTTCTATTGGATTGCCGCTGACGGACGGCCTTATATGGGCAGGCACTAAATTACGTGGGAGGCGTAACTCTGCCTCCCACGGCCATCGAGCAGACGTCTATTATAGTATATGGACGAAAAAATAGGTTCCAGTTATGACCATTACGCGTAGAATTTCGAAATGAAACCTGCCCAACTTTTGTAAGTAAGCTGTAAGGAATGAGCCTGCCAAATTTCAACCTTCTACCTACACGGGAACTTGGAGAATTAGTGATGAGTCAGTGAGTCAGTGAGTGAGTCAGTCAGTGAGTGAGTGAGTAAGTCAGTGAGGGCTTTGCCTTTTATTAGTATAGATGCAAATCATGGAATTTAAATAAAAGTTACTCGCTCTGTTATAGACAAAAGACTGAACACTATTCAGCAGGTTAGCCTTTATTTTAGGGATCAGGAGTTGATGAATCCAGCTTCCACAGTACATACAGACGGAAAACAGATACATGGATCACCTGTTAATAAGAGTGAACTCAGTTGCTTGTTACTCTGTAGGTCAGGTGGAAATATTATTATGCGTTCCACAACAACACTGCAGTTAATGTAACATCTTAATTAGGGATTAATAGATCATCATAGTTGCATGATTTAATCATTGTCAGAGCAGGCACTTAATTTCTAAGTAACCATGATTAAGTGGACCAAAGTTAAACAAGGGATATTGTAAAAAGAAGGTATAAAACCTCCAACAGTCTGATCTTATACTTTAAAAAAATCATGGCTTAATTGATCAGATTCAGAGATCAGTGTTTCTTCTGAGAGACAGTTCAAATTTGCAGCAACAGAAAATGTATAATTGCACACATTGCTGTCGGAAAAAGAAAAAGTCATGAAGACTTTTGCTCTTTCTCTACTTGAGGTGCTTAAATTAGTGGCTTTTAATGTAGTTCCAAATACCTTCCCTAGTAAAATGAATGAATGTATCAGATTCTTGAGGAAAAATCACTTAAAAAGCAGCGAAGGGAACAGCTTTGTGTATCAAAATAGCTGTTCCCCTGCGTTGGATGCTTCCATTCACTTATTCCGAATCTTTTTTTCTATCCCACTATACACTCAAGTCAGCATATAAAAATATTAATTTTAAAATGTTAAATGATAATAATAATAATATTAATAAAACAGCAAAGACATATTCCCATACCACAAGCAGTTTCCAAGTGGAAAAATCTCTGATAGTACTCTAAAAAGAGCACATTTCTGTTTTTATTCTAACCAATACTACCATGTAAAATGTGCTTCCTATTGCTGGATACCATATGCTAACTAAATGCTATACACACCTGACAAACCCTTCATATACTGGCTCAAAAGAATTGGGCTGTTTGGTTTCAGCATCACACAAGTAGAATCAACTGGTGATTTTAAAAATATGCGCATATATATGAAAAATTAATTCACAGTTATCTACAGTACATTGCCAGTATTGGCCTACATTACTTTTTATGGGTTTAGTTTACTGAGAGACTTGCAATGAGATAATTTTTCAATTCTAGTCACACTGCACAACTGTAAGACACTTATTCAAAATAGAAAAAAGAATTTTGAGGACTACTGCAAAATATAGTCTCAAAACCAGATTCCTGTCACACTTCCCAAGTAAGGTTGATATGAGTTGATATGAATTTTGGATCAACTATTCCTTTCAATAAGAAAAACTATTGAATAGATTATTTGTTAATATAATACATTCTGCTGCAAAAATTCATACAGATGTACGTTACATTATTGTATTTTGTAAATAGCTGGTGCTCTTCTTCTGTGCTGTTCTGCACTGTGTTGCCCTGTAAATATATATCTGGGCACAGGAAACAGAAACTAAAATGTAGAGAGGGTACATTTCAGGCCCATATAATGCTGGACCTGCAAACTTTGTTCTTCATTCAAGTCTTTTGAGTACAGTCATATGAAAAAGTTTGGGAACCCCTCTTAATTCTTTGGATTTTATTTTATCATTGGCAACTTCCTTTTAAAATATGACATGCCTTATGGAAACAGTAGAATTTTAGCAGTGACATTAAGTTTATTGGATTAACAGAAAATATGCAATATGCATCATAACAAAATTAGACAGGTGCATAAATGTGGGCACCCCAACAGAGACATTACAGCAATACTTAGTTGAGCCTCCTTTTGCAAATATAACAGCCTCTAGATGCCTCTTATAGCCTTTGATGAGTGTCTGGATTCTGGATGGCGGCATCTTTGACCATTCTTCCATACAAAATTTCCCCAGTTCAGTTACATTTGATGGCTGCCAAGCATGGACAGCCTGCTTCAAATCATCCTGTAGATTTTCAAAGATATTCAAGTCAGGGGACTGTGACGGCCATTCCAGAACATTGTACTTCTCCCTCTGCATGAATGCCTCTGTAGATTTCAAACTGTGTTTTGGGTCATTGTCTTATTGGAATATCCAACCCCTGCGTAACTTCAACTTTGTGACTGATGCTTGAACATTATCCTGAAGAATTTGTTGATATTGGGTTGAATTCATCTGACCCTTGACTTTAACAAGAACCCAGTCCCTGAACTAGCCACACAGCCCCACAGCATGATGGAACCTCCACCAAATTTGACAGTAGGTAGCAGGTGTTTTCTTGGAATCCATTGTTCTTCTTCCGCCATGCAAAGCGCTTTTTGTTATAACCAAATAACTACATTTTTGTCTCATCAGTCCAAAGCACTTTGTTCCAAAATTAATCTGGCTTGTCTAAATGAGCATTTGCATACAACAAGTGACTCTGTTTGTGGCGTGAGTGCAGAAAGGGCTTCTTTCTTATCACCCTGCAATACAGATTTTCTATCTGCAAATTGTGCTGAATTGTGGAACGATGTACAGGTACACCATCTGCAGCAAGATGTTCTTGCAGGTCTTTGGAGGTGATCTGTGGGTTGTCTGTAACCATTCTCACAATCCTGTGCATATGCTGCTCCTGTATTTTTCTTGGCCTGCCAGACGTGGGTTTAAAAGCAACTATACCTGTGGCCTTCCATTTCCTGATTACAGTTGAAACTGACAGTTTAAACCTCTGAGATAGCTTTTTGTAGCCTTCCCCTAAACCATGATACTGAACAATCTTTGTTTTAAGATCTTTTGAGAGCTGCTTTGAGGATCCCATGCTGTCACTCTTCAGAGGAGAGTCAAAGGGAAGCACAACTTGCAATTGACCACCTTAAATACCTTTTTTCATGTTTGGACACACCTGTCTATGAAGTTCAAGGCATAACGAGCTAATCCAACCAATTTGGTATTGCAAGTAATCCATATTGAGCAATTACATGCATTTATTAAATTTTTGCACAGCCAGTTTTTCATATTTGATTTTATTTCATACAACTAAATACTGCTTCACTAAAAATCTTTGTTCGGAAAACACTCAGATGTTCATAGGAAATGAAAGACATGCCACTGTTATCTTTTTTGTTGAAAGTAGAGTAAATTATTACACAGGCTGAGGGGGGTTCCCAAATGTTTTCATATGACTGTATCTTGCCATTGTTATTCATGGAGTTTCTCAGATTTCTAGTATTGTCCATGTATAGACCTCCTAAATACAATGCGCTTTTCTTTGAAGAATTCTCAGACTTAGTGTCAATTATGATTACCAACTATGACAGGTTCCTAATACAGTAGTTGGTGACTTTAATTGTTATATCGATAAACAGTGTGACCCTAAAGCAAAAGAATTCATGGACCTCCTGTACTCTTTTGATCTGAGCCAGCATGTTCGTCAGTCAACACACAAATGAGGGAACACATTGGATTTAGTTATTACTAAAGGACTAAACATTGATGTGAGGCAGATTGTGGATATCAGTTTATCAGACCATTTTCTCTTACTATTTAATACAGAAATACTGACAGATAAAATTGATGAGAAGCATATTGTTACAAAATGCTTCTTTGATTAATCTGCAGCTTCAAAGTTTACAAACATTTTAAGCAACTAGTTGTGCTTACTACAATAGTGAAAATAATGTAAATAGTAAGGTGGAAAATTTTAATACTAAAGTGAGAGCTGCCACTGACATAGTCACTCCTGAAAAGACAGTTAAAAAATCCTCCAGCACTGTTACACCATGGAAGACCCAGAGTGTCTGTTTTAAAGAAAACATGACGGAGATCTGAGTGTAAATGAAGAAAAACTAAATTGATAATCCACTATGAGATATTGAAAGCTAAAATAACAGAATACAACAACACAGTCCGTCTTGAGAGGCGGTGCTATTTCTCTTAAATTATAAATAACAATCAGAGAGTTTTATTCTCTACAATTGATTGTTTGCTAAACCCAGGTCACTCAATGGAATGCCTCCAAAAAACTTCCAGTGAAACTTGTGAGGCTTTTGCTATATTTTTTAATCACAAAATTAATGTATTAGAAATAATGTAGTACATCAACCCAATACTGATCCTCTTAAAACCCAGTATTCCATTTTAAGCAAATTAAATTCTTTCACCAGGATAATTTTACCCAATTTATATAAAATAATTTCTCAACTGAGACCCTCCATCTGTGCCCTTGACCCAATGCTAACAAGTTTTTTCAAAGAAGTTATCTGATGTGCTAACTGAGAGTGTTCTTGACATAGTAAATCCATCATTAGATATCTTCCCAGACTGTCTTAAGACTGCTGTTGTTAAACCCCTGCTCAAGAAAAATAATCTCAACATTTCTGTTTTTGAAAATTTTAGACCTGTTTCTAATCTGCCTCTCTTAAGTAAAATCCTAGAAAAGGCACTCATTATGCAGCTAAATGATCACCTAAATAAACATTCTGTTCTTGACAAGTTTCACTCAGGTTTTAGAACAAATCACAGTACAGAAACTGCACTAATAAAAGTAGTAAATGACTTGCAGGTAAATGCAGACAGAGGCCACTTATCTGTTCTCATCTGTAGATCTGAATGTCGCATTTGATACCATTGATCACAATATTTTTATAAATCACCTTAGTCAGTGGTGGGCCTATCTGGCAGTGTCTTAAATTGGTATTCTATATGATGTTCCACAAGGATCTATCTTGGGTCCACTGCTCGTTTCAATCTATATGTTTCCATTAGGTCAGATTATCTCAAGGCATAACGTGAGCTACCACAGCTATGCTGATTACGTACAACTGTATTTATCAATAGCGCCTAAAGACCCCGACTTTCTTGTTTCACTGACACAATGTTTTACTTGTGTTTCTGAATAGATGAGTAGTAACTTTCTAAAACTAAATAAGGAGAAATCTTAGTGATTGGCAAAAATGGATACAATCAGGGAATTAGAAATAAACATCTATTAGGCTTAAAAGTCAAGACAGAGGTAAAGAATTTTGTGATAATTATTGACTCTGACCTAAATTTTAAATCACATATTAATCAGATTACTAGGACAGCATTTTTTCACTTATGAAATACTGTATAGCAAAAGTTAGTTAGTTAAGATGCTGAAAAGTTAGTTCACGCTTTTGCTTTTAGTCAACTAGATTACCGTAATGCACTACTCTTAGGATTATCAAAAAAGACATAAATCAATTGCAAGTAGTGCAGAATGCAGCTGCCAGAATCTTAACTAGGAAAAGAAAATCCGAGCACATCTCTCCAGTGTTGATGTCATTACATTGGCTAATGACATTTAAAATTGACTTTAAAATACTAATTATGGTTTACAAAGCCTTAAATAATCTTGCTCCATCATATATTTCAGAATGCCTTTCACCTTACACTTCAAATTGTAACCTTAGATCTTCAAATGAGTGTCTACTTATAATTCCAAGAGCTAAACTTAAAAGAAGTGGTGAGGCAGCCTTCTGCTGTTATGCAAATAAAATCTAGAATGTCTAATGGCTCTGAAATCCGTATTGACCCCTACTTTCTCTGCTGTTTTTGTTCCAGTTTTCTGTGGTGGCAATGTGCA